>NW_025356802.1:0-5178 GCF_016433145.1 Gracilinanus agilis | reverse complement strand
GAACTCATTTTGGTACGCACCAACGTTTTGTCAGCTTACTTGCCGGTTTTCCCAGCAGTTTTTGTCCAATAGTGACTTTGGGCCCCAATAACTAGGATGGAAAAGCCCGTTTGCTTTTCCCTATGGTGGGACGAATTCCTTCCACAGACTCTCTGCAACTTTTCTTCGCCAGTAGCCAGTAGCGCTTCGTGATACTGTTTAAGATCCCCCTCCCTGCTTCCTTCCCAGTTTTCCCACTGATTCTTTGAGAGTCTTGACCTTTTGTTCCCTCAGATACATTTTATTATCTTATTCTAGTTCTTGCAAGTAATTAACAGTTAACATTTACAAAGTGTTTAGTATCCAGTGACAATGATTATCTCATGGGAACAACCCTGGGAGGGAGGTGCGATGATTCTCCCTATTTTACAAATGAGGAAATTGAGGCAAACAGAGATGAAGTGACTTGCCCAGGGTCACACAGCAGGTAAATGTCTGAGGGCAGATTTGAACTAAGGTCTTCCAGACTGAAGGCCTAGTGCTCTATCCTTAGCACCACTTAGCTGTCTATTAATTTGCTGGTAGTTTGACTGGCACGGCACTAAATATATAAATTAATTTGGGTAGTATGGGGGGGGGGTTAACCCTTACCCCTTCCATTCCATCATTCCCGTGTATTAATTCCAAGGCAAAAGAGCGGTCAGGGCTAGGCAATGGGGGTGAAGTGACCTGCCCCGGGTCACCCAGCTGGGAAATGCCTGAGGCCAGACCGAAAGGCAGGACCTCCCACCCCTAGGCCTGACTTTCCATCTACCGAGCCACCTAGCTGCCCCCAGGTAGTATTGTCATTTTCATTCTGGTGACTCTGCCTACCCATGAACAAGTCACGTTTCTCCAATTATTTATTTGTGGAAGGGGGGGTGGCTTGTCTACTTGTCACCATACAGTTCTTGCCCGTGTCTTGGCAGGTAGACTTCCATGTATTTTATACTGTCTGCGGTTTTTTTTAACGGAAAGTTTAAAAGAATTCCTCTTCCTACTGTGGGAGGAGAAATACAGAAGAAAAACAGCTGCTTGGACACATGGGCCGATGGGGATGTTATTGGGGGCGGAGACGCCAAACGATAACTCCAGTCCGACTATCCGCACTATGGAATTAGGCCTTGATCAGTGATGCACGTAAAACCCAGCGGAACTGCGCGTCGGCTAAGGGGGGTTGGGGGGAGGGAAAGAGCATGAAACACGTAACTGGGGGAATTATTCAAAAATATATATATATAATCCAAAATTGAGAAAAATAAAGTAAAAAATGGTTTTAGACTAAAAAGAATTCCTCTTCCTGTTGGGTTCTGTCCGACTTCCCCGGACTGCCTGAGAGGTTCCTCTCCTGAACTAACCCAAAGGCCTCCTGCCGTACAAGCGCGGGAAAGGGGACCTCAGGGAAGGGCGTGCACTTCGTCCCACTGCCTCATTTGACAGAGGAGGAAACTGAGGCGTGTGGTGTATGCTTGAGGAGAGGCCTTGGACTTGGTTGTGGCTCATGGACTGACCCTTGGTGCTTCCTCAGGATCCATCACCATCTCCCTGCTCGTCACCAAGTACTGGATGCTTCCTGGATTCTTCCTGGCCTGGCAAGCATATGACTGGAGAACCCCCAGACATGGTAAGTGGGAAGGGGAACAGCAAGAATCCCGAAGCTCCCTGCCCATGTGACCGGGTAGGAGACAACTCCAGGACAACTTCCAGGCAGGGCCAGGCAGCTGGGGAGAGCGCTCTCCTCAGCACAGCTCGGGAGGGGGCAGGACAAACATCCACAGTCTCGTGTCCCAAAGGAGGAGCTGCGAGGGGTGACTATGAGGTCTAGTGCTCCTTCCAGCTGTCCCTCTCTAGGCCCCACAGGGGGTATGCTGGGAAGGAGGACTCTGTGCCTCAGAAGCCGCGAGGGGGCGGATCTCCTCCTGGGACACGGGAGCTCAGGAAGCCGTCTCCCCCTCCAGAGAGGGCCAGTTCCACCCCCTTCCCGTCCTTTCTCCACAGGTGGCAGGCGCTCGGACTGGGTGAGGAACTGGACCCTTTGGAAGTATTTCCGGGACTACTTTCCCATCAAGGTAAGTAGCGTCTCGTCCGCCCACAGCCCCTTGGTTGTTGCCCCTCACGCCCCTTTGCTTCCCGCTACGGGGACACACTTTTTCTTTCGGCTTCCCAGTCCCCGCAGTTTACAAAGGTTTCCCAGCTAGCCCTGGGAGAGGTAGCGGCGGCCTCTCCACCCTGGAGAAGCCTCCGGGAAGATACGGACCATCATTGCCAGGAGGCCCGGGAAGTGTGGCTCCACGGTCCGGCCACGGCACCTGCAGAGGGCAGTAAAGTATATGTAGCCTGGAAGGGTGGACCGCTGGCAAAGGGCTTGGAATAGCCAGTTGAGGATTGTCCGTTGACCCCTAGAGATGACCCGGAGCCAGGCCAGTTACTGGAGAAAGGAGACGGTGCAGCCAGATGGTAGCTGAGTGGGCAGAGATGGGAGGCAGAAGCAGAGTAGGGAGGGGCCTGGCCCAGGGCGATAGCCAGGTAAATGGAGAGAAGAGGACAGGTGTGAGCAGTGTTGCAGAGGGGGAAATGCCAAGACTTGGGAACTGAGAAGCTCTGTGGGGCAAGGGAGAGGCAGGAGTCTTGGGTGACGGTGAGGCCGAGGGCCGAGGCCACACAGCTAGTCGTGGCCCAGAGGAGACCGAAAGCCCATACTGCCTTTCAGCAAAGGAGACGGCCCTTGGAACTCCCGGAGGTAAAGACGGGCCTTCTCTTCCCCTGCTCCCCAGCCAGGCCCTATTCCGCCCCCCGCCCCCTCCTTGGCTCCCTGCCCCTCTCCTCCTCCCAGTCCTCATACCCTCTCCTCCTAGCAGCTGGTGAAGACTTGTGAGCTCTCTCCTAGTCACAACTACATCATTGGTAGCCACCCCCATGGGATCTTCTCCCATGGGGCCTTTTGCAACTTTGCCACGGAGGCTACAGGCGTTGCTCAGACTTTTCCTGGGATCGTCCCCTCTCTCACCACCTTGGAAAGGTTCTTCTTGTTCCCGATTGTCCGGGAGTTTTTGATGGCGAAGGGTGAGTAAGTCTGGGGCCTTCCTGTTTCTACCTCTGCCCACCAGCTCATCTAGCACTATCTGGACCTTCCTTTCTCTCGGGGCCATATCCCAGGCCATGCCTCGGAAGCAAGAGAATCCAGGAGAGGCTCTCCCATCAGAAAGAAAACAAGATATCTTTCCAGTGCTTGGTCTCCAGGCCTGTCCTGGGTGGGTGGGTAGTGTCCCTACTCCCTTCTGTACCGATTGCACCAATCGACCCAGTGTAGAAGGTCAGGGTCCTTGGGGCTGGGCTAGATGGATGGTATACTGGCACCCCGGGATGCTTTCTGACTCCTCCTTGGAGGCAATTTGTGTCAAGTGCAGGGATGCCCTAGAGCAGCGTTGGTGAAGGTGTGGCACTCGGGCAGAGCCAGCACTCGGGGAGTTGCTCCGTTCCCCCTCTCCCCAGCTCCCAAGGAAGCGAGTACTTCCTCCCTCTGCTCTCTGGGGTAACGTGGTGGCGGCGGGGGGAGGGGGGGACTCACAGACAGCTTGAAGTTGCAGCTTGGGCACCTGAACCTGAAAACCTTTGCCAATGCTGCCCTGGAGGGTTTATTTAGACCCTCTAACTAGCTCTCTGATCACTGGAGAAACCAACAGGTAAGAAGGCCAAGTTGGGAGGTGACAGTGGAATACCAAGGAGAGACGATGAGCTCTCCGTTGGGCATCACCGGGGATCCGAGCCACGTCCAGGCTCAGTCCCAACAACGGGAAGGTCAGAATGTCAGCAGCCTCTCCGTGCTCTCCCTGGGCTAGCTCGGAATAGCCCCTGGAGAGGCGGAGGTCAGGGGGGCCCGGTCCTCTTCAAGACTGGCCAGTGGCCGAGTGTGTCTTCTGCCACAGCTCGGGGAATAGGTTAATCTGGACCGTCCGCAGACAGAAAAAGTGGTGGCCGAGACCTAGCCCGGGAGCAGAGAGACGCCGGGGGCCGGGGGGAAGGGGTCAGAGAGAGCTCCGTCTCCAGGTAGCGGGTCTCCCAGTTCCCTTGTGTGCCCCTGATTCCATAGGCATATGTCCAGCGAGTCACTCAGCCATGAAGCACTTGCTCACTGAGAGGGGCTCAGGCAACGCTGTGATTCTGATAGTGGGAGGGGCCACCGAAGCCCTCCTGGCCGGGCCTGGAGAAACCACCCTCTTCCTGAAGAATCGCAAAGGCTTTGTGCGGCTGGCTCTCCAGACAGGGTGCGTCCCTGGCCCCAGGCCAGCAATGTCGCCCGAGGGTCCCTAGTTGGGTCATTCAGAACGGGCGCCGGCCGTTGGCCATGTGGGCGAGCACGGCCATTGGACCATCCGTGGAGCCTTGGAAGGGGGCTTGGAGGAGGGAGATGAAGAGACCCATAGCCGAGGTCCCTTCCCGTCACGAGTATACACAGAGACACACGTGATAGCAGCCAGATAACATGCATAGGTGTGTGTCGTGGCTAGACAGCCAGCCTGTGAGTTGGGAAGCCCCAAGCTCAGGCTTCCCAGCATCTGTAATGGGTACATATCTGCATGCACGCACGTCTCGGAAGCTCGTTTTGCTTAAGTATCACTTGGGGACCCATCAGGTAGAGAATTCTGGACTGGGTGCTTCAGGAAATAGGAACGAATGACCACGGTTAAAGAGGCCACGATCTAGTCTGCCCCCTGGCACGGTGGCAGAGCAAGCAGCAGATCACATGTTCCCCACTCGAGCTCTTCTGATGAGGATTCCCCTTGGCATGCCCCAGACATAGTAACGGGGAGAGACTGGGGAAGGAGGGAAGGAGGGAACCTAGAAGGACTTGGCCTCACGAATAGAGAGACAGCCCCAGGCTGTGCCACTTATCTTCCCCGATTTGGGCCTGTGCCTCGCTCTCTGTAAAACAAGGGGACGGGCCTCGATGCCCTGCCTGGTCCCTTCCAGCTCTCTGTCCCTCATTAGAGACGGGGAGGTAATCGCTGGTGAGGGCGGAGGAGAAGCAGCCGCCCAGTGGCCTGGGCCCAGGGTGAGGGAGGTGGAGTTGGAAGAACATGGGCTAGGGAAAGGGTGCAGGGAAGAATGGCTTGAATGGTTGAACTCCTCTTTGGTGATCAGGGGAGTTACCACTGTGGG
>NW_025356801.1:0-10154 GCF_016433145.1 Gracilinanus agilis | reverse complement strand
TTCTGCTGCAAAACCCTAGTAGCCTCATGAGAGGCCTGCTCCTCCTGAAGGCAGTCTCACCCATGGAGGCACATCTGCCCTGGACACCCACATCTGGACTTTCAGGCTGAGTTCAGTGATCACAGCAGTCCTTCCTCCCAAACCTTTTCCTTTCCCCATCCCAGAAGAGCACAACCCCCTTCAGAGGGCACTTTACAGTGTAAAAAAGGCTCCTCTCAACAACTCAGCCCCCACCCACTTATACATAGCCTAGCAGCCCTCTTATTTGACAAATGAACAATTATGAATGTAACATTAACCATCGCAGGAAGACATGGGCAAGGGAAGTACTCCATGGGATGGCAGGGGGAGGTTGCTACCTGCACCTCTGGAGGAATCACACATATCAACCAGATCTCAGATCCAAGCATTTACCAAAGTGGTAAACGTGGGCAAAACCCATTCAATTTGACTTGCAGTTTTCTAAAGTGAGGCTGGGGGATCTGACTTGCCTGGCACATGCTGCCCCATGTCTCTTCTTCAGGGTGTCTCACTGTTTCAGTTGATCAGCAGTTGGCTGAAATGACTGGCCTCTTCTCCACAGGAATTCCTTCCCCAGATGAAGCCTTTGAGGCTTCAGTGCTTCCTTTCACAGCTGCTTCCTAGGTGGACTATCTCCCCCTGGCACCTCGGGTCCTTCCTTTCCATCCAAATGTTTGTCACTCCTAGCATGGAAAGGTCAAGTCCCTAAAAGGCGAGGCTCCCCTACCTCTCTGGTACCACATCCCTGCATAACTCCTTCTTTGTAAAAATATTTTATTTTTTTCCATTACATGTTAAAACAATTTTTCATATGGTTTGAGATTCATATTCTCTCCCCTTCCTGCCATTGTGAAGGCAGCAGTTTGGTCTATGTTGTATACAAGCTGTTATGCCAAACCTGTTTCCTTATTAGTTGTGTTTCGAAAGAAAACACATTCTCTCTCTCTCTCTTTCTCTCTCTCTGACACACACACACACAGAGTAAAAAATAGGCTGATTCGATCTGCATTCACATTCCATCGACTCTTTCTTTGGACATAGATGGCATTTTTCATCCTGAGTCCTTTGGGACTGTCTTGGTTCTTTGTCCATTTCCTTCCAGGTGCCCCCACTTCTCCAGGGTGATGTCCACAGCCATATTCTTGTTTTTGTCTTTTTTTTTACATTTTTTTTAAACCCTTAACTTCTGTGTATTGGCTCCTAGGTGGAAGGGTGGTAAGAGTGGGCCATGGGGGGGTCAAGTGACTTGCCCAGGGTCACACAGCTGGGAAGTGTCTGAGGCTGGATTTGAACCCAGGACCTCCCATCTCTAGGCCTGGCTCTCAATTCACTGAGCTACCCAGCTGCCCCACACAGCCATATTCTTATTTGTTTAGACCTTTATCCTCTATCTTAATACCATCATTCTCTCTGCTTATTTATACATTAACTCAGCCACTTTTCTGTCACTTCAAGTGTAAGGTCATTGTTTTTGTCAGAGAGAAACAGGAATGAAATGAATCTGGCATTGGCCAAGGTCCATCCCATTCTCTCATTTCCTCCCAATAAACATTTTTAAATTGTCCCCATTCCTCCTCAGTGGATCCTGGGCATAAGCAATACCAACCCATTTTATCTGTCCATTCTACATTCTTTTCCTTTTTTTTCTAAACCCTTCTGTCTTAGTATCAACTCTAAGACAGGAGCAGATGGGACTTGGCAGTCATGGTTAAGTGACTTGCCCAGGCTCATACAGCTAAGAAGTGTCTGAGATCACATTTGAACCCAGGTCCTCCCAACTCCAGACCTGGTGTTCTATCCACTGTACCACTTGCCTGTGGTACAGTGGATAGAACAGCCATATTCTTAGAAACTAGGATGACTGGTGGTTCTCAAGGCTGTCAGGATCTCTTCCCTGGCAGAGGCAGAGCACTCAGAAGATAGAGCCGGATGGCCCAAGGATGCAGCCCCAGAAGGCGAGGGAGAGGGAGAGGGAGAGGGAGAGGGCAAGCATAATTCTCTTGGATCCCAGAGGACAGAATTGGGAACAAGGTTGGTGAGACATTTAAGCTCAGTATGAAGGAAATGTTCTCAAAAGGGCTGTTCCTCAAAGCAGAAAGGATTACCCCAAGAGCTAGTGAGCAGAGCTTAGAGGAAGAATTGACAAATAGGCTTTAGAGCACCTTGTGAGTGAGGTTGAAATGGCATTTTGGTTCGGAAGGTTTGGATTGCAACAAAGATCCGGAGTGAATCCAGCTGATTTTGCAGAGCTCACACTTCCCCCAGGTGAGGATTTCTGTGGCCAGAGAAGAGGACTGAGGTGCCAGAGCCTGGGAAGCAGACTTTCCTGAAGCTGGAACTCTCAAAAGCAACACATTAGAGAAGCCTCGAAAGCCAGCCTTGGAAGAGATGGAGAATGATAATACCCCCGTCATGGAAGGTGAGTGCCTGCAGGGAGAATTTCTGGTGCATTAGGCCCTCTTCCAGGTCCAAATCCTATCTAAGCCGAGTCCTGAGAGCCCACCCTGTCTTAGCTGAACTCTGAAGTATGGGCTTCCTTCATGTTTGTGGGAGGGACCGCTGCCAACCCCCCAAACAGAGGCCACTTTTCTGGCCGAGCATATCCACCAGACACCTGGGAGATACCTGGGCACTCTGTCCAGGCGAGCCTTCCGCGCTGTAGAGATTAAAATTAATATCCAATAACTTATATTTTTAAAAATGTATTTAATAATAACTAACGTACAAAGCTGCCTAAACCACCCAGCCCGCTCACAAGAGAAGAGAGCGAGAGGGAGGAGCCAGAGAACTTATACAACAATAACGGGACCACACAAACGTGGAGGCACAGGAGAGATTTAAAGGGAATTTGGGGAAATACTAAGGGACTTCTGGGGGATAAAGTCCAAGGGTTCAAATCTCCATTTATGCAGCACTCAGAATCCTCTGGAGCTTTGGCTCTGTGCTTATTACCCGACGAGGATGGGGGGGATTCTTGAGCATAAAGAACAAACAGGCACCCCTCTTGCTTTTTGATAGAGGATCTTAATGAGCAAGTACAGAGTGAGGAAGGGGTTTTCTGATGACGACAACAGGGAGTAACCGTTAAGTTGGGATTCCTCCGTTTCCAAATCCGATTCCCATCCTGCGCCATCAGACTGCCCCATACGTACCCCTGCATGGAGCCCCGGGATCATGCTTAGCTCCAAACTGACTGCATGGACGACTTTAGGGAGGTCCCCTCCGTGGGGGATAGCTCGGTTTTCCCCTCCAGGTAATGAAGAGCGTCACATGTTTTGTCTCCTCTTCTTGAATCTCAGCATTTTGCTTCCTTATTGGAATTCCATCCCTCCTTCCGAGAGGTTCTTCATTATGTTTTGTTTTGAACTCCTTCCCTTCTGTCTCAGAATCACTCCTTAAAGGATCCTTTCCAAGGCAGAAGAGTAGGAAGGGCTAGGCAGCTGGGGTTAAGTGACTTGACCAGGGTCACATAGCTATGAAGTGCCCGAGACCAGATTGGAACTCAGGATCTCCTGTCCCTAAACCTGGCTCTCCATCCACGGAGCCAACTAGCTGCCCCCCAGTTGTGTTTGAGTGTGGGCCGGTCCTTTGTCCTTTCTGAGCCTCACTTTCTGGTGTGGCCCCTGGGGCTCATGAACACTGCCTTGCCTCTGTCCCAGGACTCTGAACAGAGGGGAGAGAGTAGTCGAAAAGGGAGCTGTCTGTGGTGCTGATTCTCCTTCTGTCTTCTTTTTCGTGTAGAGGTTAAGACTGACTGGAGACTGTCTAAGGGCCTCCAGGACCTCCTCACCTGCCCGGTCTGTGGAAACTTTTATAACGATCCTATAACAGACGATTCTGGCAA
Source organism: Gracilinanus agilis (assembly GCF_016433145.1). Classification (NCBI taxonomy): domain Eukaryota; kingdom Metazoa; phylum Chordata; class Mammalia; order Didelphimorphia; family Didelphidae; genus Gracilinanus; species Gracilinanus agilis. Next base: position 6,289 of record NW_025356801.1, on the reverse strand, counting down.
AACCTTCTGCCGGGGCTGCCTCCCTCAGGGATCCCAGCTTTCCTACCTCCACACCAACTGGAAGATGCAGAGCATGGTACAAGTGGCCAAGCAGCTGAAGCCATTCCTTGAGCAGCCTCCGGACCTCCTGGAGGACTGGTGTACCAAACACCAGGAATGTTTGAGCTTTCTCTGTCGAGAAGACAATGAGAAAATCTGCCGCGTCTGCAGCTACTCCAGGCTTCACCAGGGCCATACCCTGACCCGACTGCAAGACCTAGACCCCAAACTGGAGGTAAGTCAGCTGCCGAGGTAGGGCCCAGAGAGGCAAGTTGCCTGGTGGTGACTTGCAGGAGAGAGAAGTCAGTAGGAACCTTAGAAGGACTCCCAGGGAAGCATTCTGGGAAATCTTCCCACCCTGGCCCTTTGCACAGTCTATCCTCCATGTCTACAAGGCTCTCCCTCTGCATCCAGCTCCTTAGAATCCTTAGTTCCTCTCCTGGGAGTCACTTAAAAATGAAATCCCTCCTTGATCGTTCTTACCCCTCAAATTCCATCCTTTCCGACGACCTGTGCCCATGTCGGATCTTGGGAATGAAGGCTCTGAAGGAATCTTTGGGTCCTTAGCACACGGAGCCATGCTTTCCAGGTAGGAAGCCATTGGTCAGTGCTCTTGGAATTGAGTTCTTTTTCCTTCCCAGGATAATTCTGAAGAAGAGAGCAAAAAGAAGAAGAAGAGGAGAAAGAAGAAGGACTAGGCCACTAAATTCTCTTCCATGGGGGCAGGATAAAGGGCCCCGAATAACACTGTTTGCACCTTCATCCACACTCCTTCTCAACTCCTGCCTGGAATCCAAGTCAGTCGGTCAGTCACGGATCCTTTCTCAAGGAAGGGAGAATCCAGGATGGAAGAAATTTGAAACTGAAGCTTCTTCACAGACTAGACTGTCAAACCGATTCAGGCCTGGCACCTAGCGGCCTTTTGGGGCAGTACTTGAAGTTTTTTATCTGGTGATAAAATAAAATTGCTCTTACCCACTGGACAATGTCAGCTTGGCCTATAATGTGGCAGGGAGTGAGATTTTAGGGAAGGGAATGGCAGCCTAAGAGGGGCTGTTCCAGACTTCCATCCAACCCTCCTGTTTTCTATCATCCACAATCCTGCCAACTTTGTCCAGTTCTGTTTTCCATCTAGGATGCTGCCTGGTCTTTGTTCTCTTCTTCTTCCCTGGACCACAGGAAGGTGACAAAGGCCTGCCTGGTGGCCTTTCCATTTCCTGGAATTTTTTTCCTGAGGTGGTTTTAGAAGCTCACAGCCACCCTCCAGGGGAGACTGTTTTAGTGGTCTCAGAACCTTTGGGTCTAGTCTTAGAACAAGGGTTTCCATTCCACCCTCAGCACCAGCCTCCTCTCAGCACAACCCAGGACTTTCTCTGGGGGGTCTAAGGGTCTGCCTTTAGTCCAGAGGCATTCCCACATTTGGTATATCCGAGCTGCACAGTGCAGGAATTCTGTTATGGTCGCTCACACTTGTATTTAACCTGGGCTTTCCCTTTGGAAGGCTTCCAGGGGCCTCCCACCAGGACCAGGTTCAGGAAGACAAGCCTTAGATGGGTCCTAACATCAGATTTCTTATTCCTTTTTACCAAAGGGTTTCCCATACTTCTTCTGTTCATAAAGCTTTCCTCTGACTGGCATGTCATTGAATGAGATCTGAGAGGTGCCGAAGGCTTCCTTCTCTTCTCCCTTTGCTTTAACTGTCATGAATTCAGGAAAGGCCTTGAAGGGGGCCAAGTGGAGGGGATTGTAAACCATCAGACTGGAATGACCCTTCTGGATGTAATGGATGTAGAGAATGAGCCATCAGAGAACACCCAGCAGAATGGAATCAGCGGGGACTGCAAATTACAAGAGCATCCAAGGAGCCACCCTAAGGGCAATGGGATTGCAACCCAGGCTCATCTCCCCGCTGCAGAGTGCAGGAACCCCCAAAGAGGGCCAGAAGCTGCAGGGTCTGAAGACACTTCTGTGGGGAGGAGTGATTAAAAGCTCATTGGATCAAAGGGCTCTGCGTGGGATTACCTGCCAGGAGCACCCCCAGAGGAACAAGGGACCATCACGTCAGTATAGATGGCAAAGCCCTGCATAGACCTTTGTGATCTGAAAATCAGCCACAGAATGGATAGAAACCCAATCAGACCCCTCTGTGTGACTCTCTTCTAACCACTTTTTATTATTGAAATTATTATAATCTATATTTTTAGGATAGCCCCAAGTCTAATAGAAATCCCTTCACAGAATTCCCCTTAATACTCTATAATAAAACAGCATTTAACAAGTTAATAGCCCCTACCCTTAATTAAAAAAAATTTTTAAAAAGGGGCAGGAGAAGCTGCTTTTTTCTCTGTCTCAGAGTTTGAAGGCCACAGCACTACAAAACAAAAATACCTTTTTGCTTCAATCCTTTCTCACACTGAATTTAACCCCATGAACCCAAACATTCTTACATTTTACTACTTTCCCACATTAGACTTGTCCCCCTGAATGTGAGGGTTCTCACACTCTAATCCACCTTTGAAATATGTTGAAGGTTCTTTTTATTAAAATAAAACTTAGCTAAAGTAGAGTTTTGGTAGCCTTGACGAATGCTTAGACTAAATGTAATCTATATGTTGAATTTTGTAGAAATTCATTAGGTGTGCCAGCTTTAACTAGTATAACCTTGAGTGCTTCCCTGTTTGAATTTGAAATGTAAATTTTCCCAGCATTTCTGTGACTGTGAGAGAAAGGTATAAAAATAAAGATTCTACAGGAATTGGGAGACAACAGCTTTCAGAAATCCACTGTGTCTCTGACTCTCTTCTTTCTTACCTAAACTTTAAACCTTTCCAGACCCCTGCAGCTGCTGGCTGCTTCCAGCAATTACCATTTTTTTTTTTTTTTTTTTTTGTGAAACCTTTACTTTCTTTTAGTAACCACTCGAAAGGTAGAAGGTCAGGGACCCAGCACAGGGGAATTAAGTGACTTGCCCAGGGTCACACAGCTAGAAGTGTCTGAGGTCACATTTGAACCCAGGTCCTTCCAACCCCAGACCTGGAGCTCAGATCTATTGAGCCACTGAGCTGTCCCCTGGGATCTGAGCAGCTCAAGGGCTCCAGGTGTGATCTTGACATTTTCATCAGTATCTCAAGACCTTCTCCAACTCTGAGGCCAGTGAAGTCAAGGTGGCCCCCTCTGATAACTGCATTGAGGAGCCCTTTAAAGGAAAGGGATTCTCTGAGCTCTCAGGAAGTATAGCTGAGTGTGTGTTCTCTCAGAAAGCAGACCTCTGGGGTCCTCGATATCCTGGAAAAGAACTGCCCTCCTTCCCAGGATTCCCCAATGATTCATAATAGAAGCAATTGTATGATCAAGATGTCTGAGGAATGAGAGAAGCCAGAAATGGAAGAAATGAACCCCACCTCCCCTGAGCCCAAGGATTGTACCCTAGAGAGCTCCTACTCTTGAGTAAATGGCAGCATTTGGAATTACTCATTGGAATATAAAGAGATTCTCCCCTGCCCCCCCCCCATACTAGGTAATAGTGGTATTCCTCAAGTCATTTCATTCTACTGTCATGAAAGCCTGGGGACAGCCAGGTGCTGCCCAGTAGATAGAACACCAGACCTGGAGTTGCATAGACCCAAGTTCAAATCCAGCCTCAGACACTTACTAGCTCTGTGACCCTGGGCAAGTTCTTTAACCCTATTTGTCTCTGTTTCCTCCTCTATAAAATGGGAATAATAACAGCACCTCCCTCCTATGGTGGTTGGAAGGACAAACTGAGATGATGTTTATTTAGCACAGTGCCCAGTAGAGTTGGTGCTATATCAATGCTAGTTATTCAAATACTAAATGATGACTTTTGGACATGAGTCAAGTCATAACCCTAAAGCTCAAGCACATGGAGTCGTGGTAGTCTCTTGAGCTAGGATCCCCTGTGATGTCTTCAGCAAGGGTTCCACCAATGCAGCCTCCTCCAGGAAAAGAAGGCCTCTCCAGAACCAATCTCTCCAGAAGCCAGAAAAAGAAGGCCAGCTACTCATCCAACAAGCAGACAGAGGATCCAGGGAAAGAGTCTCCTCCTTCAATCCAGCTCACCCATGCAGAGTATCCAAAGAGACGAACTCCAAAGGAGAAGAAGTTCAAAGGAGAAGCCCCTTGGACAAGAAGTTCAGGACTTTTTATTGTCCTTTTTCCATGTCACTTCCTGTCCCTGCCCCACTTTTTAGGAACCAATCCCAGTTTTTCAATAGGCCTAGCACTGCCCAGGGGCTGGGCAGTAGTAGCCTCTGGAATTGTCACCCACTCTAGCAAGTGACTTGTGAACTCTCTTACTTAGTGTCAAGTAGGGGTACTTTAAGTTCTTGATTTGATTAGCTAAAAATAGGGAAGGGAAGAGTTAGACCTATCTTCACACCATCTTGGGGAAACCCAGAGATTAGGTGTTTATTTTTTTAAAACCCTTACCTTCTGCTTTGGAATCCATATGAGTTCTAAGTTAGAATTGCAGCAAAAGTTATGCAATTGGGCTTAAGTGACTTGCCCAGGGTCACACAGCTAAGAAATATCTGAGGCCAGATTTGAACCCAACTGAAGACCTCCCAACTGCAGGCCTGGATCTATCCACTAAACCACCTAGTTGTGTCTTAACTGAGAAGTTTAACTGGAGGTTGCTGGAGGCAGAGTCAAGATGGCAGAAGGAAAGGAATCAATTGAGCCTAACGAACCACTTTCCCTTCTCCATAATGACCTGAAAAATGCAGCAGTCCAAATTCTGATTGGAAAAAAAGAAGAAAAAGTCACAACAAATCATTTTTCCACTCTAGGACACCTTAATAAGACAGAAAGAGAGGTTTGGAAACAGTGTCTGTCCAGGTACATCTGGAGCATTCCAATGCCTAAGGATGGAAGAAGGACTGGGGAAGAGCATTAAGGCAGAAATAGATCCATGGACAGAAGGAATACTGGATCAGTATCATAGAAGATCTTGAAGGAAAGGACAGATAGTCCCTTGTGAGTGAAATCTGAAGACCTATTGGTTCAGGGATATAGATCACAACAAGAGTCCTATCCAATCTAATCCAACCCAAGAAACATCTCTTCAGCACCTGTGATGTACCAGCCACTATGCTAACTGCTGGAGAGATAATGAATACAAAGAGATACCTCCTGCCCTAAAGGAGCACATAATCTAAAGGAGAGTGTAATGCAGGGTTGCAGCAAAATCTCTTGCATTTGCAAAACTAACTAAAGAAATCCTAACAGTTGAAGAAATGGAATGTTGACCTTGGTCTCAAGGGAAAAAACAGTTGAACCCTGGGACTATAAATATTCCTGAAGACCCAACTGAGGTGCCTTTTGCTTTTGGGACTTTAGGGCTTTGCCTGATTTCCCTTGACCTCCCCCCTTGACATCCTGCTATTCCCTGGATTTCGCCATTGGGCCCTGGGAGGAGGGTATTTTTGGTGGGTGGAAATTGTGGGAACTAACTTCTATAGGCAAGCAGGGACAACCTAAACCAAGCCATCACCTCATCTAGTAATCTGCTAAACCTTATTACATCAGGGCAGTGAAACTATCCCTGACTGAGGGAGCTAGCTCCCTCAGCCTGATCCCCCTCTTCTGTGACCCGCCCCCCCATCGCCCCAGCACGAGCTTCACCCTTAGCAGCAGTTACCAGACCTTAACCCCTTTTCACTCAGCTTACCCTTGGCTTTAATAAACCCGTTTGGGTTTTATACAAAGAGCTTCTGGTGATTCCTTATACCAACTACTAGGGCAAAGGCTGAAGAGGGAAAGAATAACTTTCCTTTATTTCTTGAGGGCTAAACCAGGAATCTATCTTGGGCAGAAAGTTCCTGTAGGCTGGGAGTTGTTCTCCAGAAGGGAAGTGCTCTTTACTCCTCCCCTCAAGGAAGCCTAGAGACAAATAGGGAGGGTGAATAAAACCTTCAACCAGACTCACACAATCTCTGGCTGACCTAAACCATCTTGCACTAAAGGGAGAGCCTCCTTGTCTGAAGACCCAACTGATGTCACCCAAAGCCCTCAATACAAGCCTCTTGATTAGCCATATCATATTCTCCCTTTTATTCCATAACAAGAGAAACAACACACATATAAAAAGCAAGAAAGTTGGGGTAGAGTGCCGGGGTACCCTAAATGGGGCCATCTTGTTCTGTAGACTTGGTTGGAGAGAATACAGATTCTTAGACCTGGTCTCTCTCAAGGAAAGCATTGTGTGGAGTTTGTGTCCCATCCTCCAGCT
>NW_025356800.1:0-3969 GCF_016433145.1 Gracilinanus agilis | reverse complement strand
GGGCAGGTGTCAGAGAAAGTATAAAAGGGAAAGTTTGGTTCCTTTTCGCTCTCTCCACCCTGAGCTCTGCTCTCTCTGAACTTTGGAGCTGGCTGGGCTCTCTTGAAGTGCTGGCTCTCTCTATACTGAATGGTGCAGATCTCTCTCTTGCTGCCTTTCCCCCTTTCTTTCTACTTCCTAGTTTTCTAATTAAAATAAAACCTAGCTATTCAAACCCTAAAGTTGCTCTCTGGTCATTTATTAGTGTCTCTGGTCAATCCAAGCCCCATAATCCCCCATGCTAGGGACTGCTACCTTCCTTTCCCTTCCACTACCTTCCTCTCTCCTTTCTTCCATCCATCCTATATTCCTCCCTTCCTCCCTTCACTGTCATTACACACTAACAACATTGAGGCACCACTTCATACCTAGCAGACTTGCCATTATGGCAGCAAAGGAAAGTGATGAAAGTTGGAAGAGTTGTGAAAAAATATGAGACAATAATACACTGCTGGTGGAGTTCTGAATTCGTCCAACCATTCTGGAGGGCAATTCTGAATGATGTGCAAATGGCTTTAAAAGAATGCCTCCTCTTTAATCCAGCCATACCACTGCTGAGTTTATATCCCAAAGGGATAATATGGAGAAATACTTGTACAAAAGTCTTTATAGCTCTGTTTTTGTGGTGGCAAAAAATTGGAAAATGAGGGAGTGTCCATGGATTAGGAAATGACTGAACAAATTATGATATCTGATGGTGATGGAATACTATTGTACTGAAAGGAATAAAGAAATGGAGGATTTCTGTGAACTGGAAAGACCACCAGCAATTGATGCAGAGCAAAAGGAGCAGAAAAGGAACATTATACACAGAGACCGATATATTATGGCACAGTAGAATGTAATAGACTTCTCTACTAGCAGCAATGCAAAGACCCAGAACAATCCTGAGGAACTCATGAGAGAGAACACTATCCACATCCAGAGAAAGAACTGTGGGAATAGAAATGCAGAAGAAAAACACATGATACATCACATAGCTCAAGGGGCATGTGATGTGTGTTTGGTGTTAAAAGTTCACTCTATTGCAAAGATGAATAACACGGAAATAGGTTTTTAACAGTGATACATGTATAACCCAGTGGAATTTCTTGTCAGCTCCAGGAACAGGGAGGAAAGAGGGATGGGACCAATCATAATTCATATAAACATGGAAAAATTTAAAATTTTTGAAAATTTAATATTTTTTATTTTAAATTTTTAATGAATAAAATTTTAAAATAAGTAAATCATTTAATTCCTATTCTGTCACTCTGTTCCTCTTCTGTTATATTTTAGCTAACATTGATCCATCTAACTACAATTTTCAGATATATTGGCAAATAATTGAGCAATATAGCTCCTAACAATTTTTAAAATTTCTTCTTCATTAGTGAATTCAATCTCTTTGTAGTCTTTACTGATAATTTGGTTTTCTTTTTTTAATAAAATTAACGAGTGATTTATCAGTTTTATTTTTTCTCTTAGACCTATCTCCTTCTCTTCTTTATTACTTCATTGGTATTCTAGCATTATTAATCTTTTCTATGATTTTCAGCATTTCCAAGTTGGTGTTTAATTGGTATTTTCAAATTAGTTCTTTACTTCTTTTTTAAAGTTATATTCACAGTTCATTGATCTACATTTTCTCTATTTAATTGGTGTAAGTATTTGGCAATATAGTTTCCCCTAAATACTGCTTTGACTTCAATGTGATAAATGTTCTCATGTTTTCAAATCATTGCCATTTTCTTTAATTAAATAAATAACCATTCTTTATGATTATTTTTTTTTTAAATTTTCTAATGAAATTTTAATCTTTCTTTAGTCCTTTATTGCATGTGATTTTAATGTATTAGTGTCTCAAAGGAAAGCATTTAACATTACAGTTTTTCTGCATTGCTTGTGAGACTTTTACGGTTAGTTTTTGTATAGTTGCCATTTAGAAATTGTAATCTGACGAAGAGTCTAACAGAAGACATAGGGAAAGAGATCTCTGGTAGAAGGAAAAGCAAGAGAAAGGATTCTTTTGAAAAACTAGAGAAAGAACATTAAAGTTCAGATCAGCAGTGAATATAAAAATATACTATAATGTAATATAATGTAACATAATGTAATTTAAAATAACATCACATGACAACATCACATATCATATCTGTGATATATAATATATATGTCTTAAGAAAAAATATTAGATTCCTTTTTAAAGAATGTATAGGAAGATTTTAGATGAAATGGCACTTGGAAGTCTTTAAGTCTAAAATATCAAATCATGCAAAAGAGACTTTTAGAGAGTCTATATAGCATAATATGTCTTGCGGAAATGATTAATGAGGTTTTGCCATTTACATGTATCAGTTTCTTCTGAATGAGTGTTGGTAAGGAGGTTAAGGGCATAGCATCTACTTCCCCACAATTATATAGTAGCTGGCACCAAACTACAATCTTTCATCTGTTGTGAGTAATCAATTTGTGAATTCATTCACTCATTTCAAGGTCTGGTTAACCTTAAGCATTTCAATTATGCATGTTCTGCACTGGATGACATTGAGTACTGGATAAGGGGATGTATTGATTCAAGAGGACATTTTAATAACTGTTTTTAGTAGTTAACATAAATATATGTATGACCCAAAGGATTGGTAACTCTTAGTCACATTTTAGTGCCTAAGAAAGAGAACAAGAGTCTGCCCTCCAAATGGAAGCCAATATCATTTGGTAGCACCATGGAAAAGATATATCTCTGTATTCTATCAAAAAGACTAGGGGTTTGGAATATTAGGAATGGACTCCTTCTCACATGTCAGAAGGGTTCTGTGCCCACTGGTAGGTACTAAGCACATTCTTTCTTTCTTTCTTTCTTCTGTCTTGGATGATGCCAACAATAAAAGAATATGTGCAAGATAGTTTCCCTGGTTGGGTCCCACAAATACATTCAACTCAGGGCCACGCAGGGCCATCCAGTTGGCACTGAAAAGGGCTAGCTTCTGTTTTGAGCCCTTTAGTAGAATAGAGGTAGTGTGACAGGTCACTTGGTCTACTATCTGGGAGAATGATAGCTTTTCTCTAATCATTGCCACTGATGCAGGGATTAGGAAAGTTTTCTCCTTGGCTTGGCCCAATATTTTTAACATAAGTCTGGAACTGACAATCTATGCCTTGAAATAGATGTGATTAAGCTATGAATTGTTTGACAGGAGAAATAATGTCCTGGCGTATGCAGACTATATTTAATATTCAGCTTCTACCCATAGTTGTGAAAGGCAGATATTTTAAATATTTTTCTCATTTGGTTAATGGTATAATTCTTAATATTAAGTTCTCATATACATTTAGAACTCATTTTGGATTAGACTGTAAGCTACTGATCTAAGCCTAATTTTCAATCTTTTACTGTCTAACGCATTTTTAATCAAAAAATTTCGTTCTTAATTAATATATGTGTTCAGATTAATCAAACATAGGATATGAAGTCTCATGAATGCTGGTTCTCCCATTCCTGGTCTTTTGGATTGATTTGTTTCTCTATTTTTTAACCAGTCCTTTATATTTTGATAACTGCTTCTTAATAGTATTGTTTGACTTCTGAACACATAATTCATATCCTGTACTCTTTATTCATCATTTTCCTTGATATTTTAAGCTTTTTCCCATGTGAGTTTTGTTGTTATTTTAATGAGTTCTGTAATGTATCCTTATGATTGTGTCATTGCTATAGGATTCCATTTGTAAGTTAACTCTGGAAATATTTTCATTTTTATGATATTGGCTTGACCCAGCCATGAGCACCAAATGACTTTCCATTTATTAAAATTTATCTTCATTTTTTAAGGGAAACCTTATAAAAGAATGCATATAGATATCTTGTGGCCTCTGGCATATTGAACACCAAATATTTATGCATCTTTTCATAATTCTGAATTTCATGGTGGCTACCAGCTCTAAATCATA
>NW_025356799.1:0-10829 GCF_016433145.1 Gracilinanus agilis | reverse complement strand
ATATATAAGAGAAAAGATAGAATACAGAGATAGAGGAGGAGAGAGGAGATAGGATGAAAGAAGAGATAGAGAGAGAGGAGATAGTTGGAGAGGAGAGATGGGGAGAAAAATATAGAGGAGAAAGATAGAATTCAGAATTCTTATTGGAATATTTGTGTATGATACAAGGATATGACTTTATATAACTGAGAAGTAAAGGAGTAAATCATGAAGGTTTAATAGATTGAGTGTTGGGAAGGTAGTAATTTTGTAAGAATATTGCTATGTATATTGATGTCTCAGAATGATTGAAACATGTCTTTGACATGTTAGTCCTGTACAAATGTAAAGACAGCCATCATTATCCTCCACAAGCCATGGGAGGCAAAAATGGTCGGGGTAGGTGGCATGACATAAATAATACTCAGTCTCCCTGGAAGTGGCATTGAGCATGATTTCAGGAAACCCTTAGTAATGGAAAATACCTTTTGAGATTTCATCCATTCCATTTAAGGAACACTTCTGAGGACCTCCTGTATGGGACTTATAAAAAAAAACCTTCATGAAGGAGATAAAGTGAAAATGGTATACTTTAATTTGTATTCCGTTTACATTGGTTCCTCCTATGGTGGAGAATAGCTTTTTTTCCTCATGAGTCTCTTAGAGTTGTCCTGGATCCTTGCATTGCTTTTACTGTTGAAATAGGGGAATGGGGGAAGCCTGGAATACTGGATATGACAGTTAAACACACAAAACTTAGCCAGAGAAACTAATGAAATATTTGTGAGCCCTTTGGGGTTATAATGAGATAGTAGGAAACAAAACAATAGGATTTTAATAATAAATAAGGTAGGGTAAGTGGGAATGGGGCAAAGTACTCTTAACAGCTATAGGAGGGAATAAACAAGGGTTTAGGTGATCCAGGAAATCAGGGCAGGGAAGATAAAACTTATACTACACTATACTCAACTAAACGCAAGCTTGACAAGGCTTGGGGATCTCACTACTGGCTCCAACGATGTTCTCTGTTGTCTCAGGGTCCAGGATGTTGGTACAGTCCACTAACACCACTGAGTCACTCCAATTAAGCTGTCACAGACCTGGAGGTCCACCCTCCTAGCTGCTGATCCAGACTTATTCTGTAGTTCCTCAAGATGATGTTCAAGTGGATTTTCCTTCAGTGAGATCAGGACACAAGCTCCTCTACCAGTGGCAAACCTCCCAACTGTCTCAGAGTTCAAAAAGCTCTGTGTCCTTTCTGCTGCATTCCAAAAGCCCTTAGAATGTTCAACTCAAGCCTGCATTTTCAAATGTTCCTTTCTAAATTTTGCACTTATCTACCTCAACTTATTCCTTATTGTACAACATTCTTCTGGTTCCACTCATTTCACTTTGCATCACTTCATATAAGTCTTTCTCATGTTTTTAATGGTTGTTCTGTTTGTCATTTCTTATGACTCAATAGTATTCCATTGAAATCATATGCAATAGTTTGTTCAGTCATTCACCAACTGATAGACATCCCTTCAGTTTCCAATTCTTTGCTGCCCGAAAAAGAGCCACTATAAATATCTTTGTACAAGTAGGGCTTTCCCCCCTTTCTTTGATCTCTTTGGGATACAGACCTTGTATTAAGGGGTCAAAAGATGTGCACAGTTTTATGGCCCTTTGAGCATCATTCCAAATTGCTCTCCAGATTTGTCGTATCAATTCACAGCTCCACCAACAGTGTATTAGTGTCTTGATTTTCCCATATTCCCTCCAAACATTTATCATTTTCTTTTTCTGTCATATTTACCAGTTTGATAGGTGTTGTTTTAATTTGCATTTCTCTAGCTAGTACTGATTTGGAGCATTTTTCCAGTCCTACAGTATCTTTTTAGCATAATAGTTGTAGGATGCTGCTGTTGTTGTTTAGTCATTTTCAGTCCTGTCTGTAATCTGCCAGATTACATCTGCATTCTTGTGTTCTCAAGAGGGTGACCAGGTTTGGGAGGGCCATGTTAGGGCTAGACAAGAGAAGAAAAGACACAAGAGGGAACATGATAACTGTCTTCAAGTACTGTAAAGGATAGATATAGAGAGGAGAGGAGAGATGGAGAGGTAGACATAGAGATAAAGGAGAAAAGAGATAGATAAATTACAGAGAAATAAGAAAGGATAGCAGGGGAGATAGAGATAAAGATAGATATTGATATAGAGAGGAGATAGAGGTAAGATAGATATAAATATGAAAGATAGATCCGGGGAGGGGAAGTAGTGTATAGAGATGGAGAGGATGGAGTGATGGAGAAAGGAGAGATAGCAGAGAGAAAGGGTGGGGAGATAGATATAGAGAAGAGGAGAGAAGAGCAAGGGGAGAGGAAAAACAGAAATCGAGGAAGGGAGAGATAGAGGATAAAAAGATGAGATGGGAGGGGAGAAAAGACAGGAATATAGAAGAGATACATGAGGGATAGTGGAGAGGAGAGATGGAGAAATAGAAGAAATCGAAGAGATGACAAAGGAGGGGAAAGAGAAGGAAGATGGATATAGAGAGGAGAGGTAGAAGAAAGGAGATGGAGAGAGATATAGAGAGGGGAGATCATGTATAGAGATCATGGAGAGATGGAAGATAGCAGAGAGAAAAGATAGGATAGATGATAGATGTAGTATAGAGGCAGAATTGGAGAGTTTAATTGCTTTGGCACTGAATAGGTAAATTATTTCAGATAGAATTGTCATTTTATTTATTTTATGAGCAATAAATGTTTTTCCAGTTTTTTAGATCTGACTTCATTTGTGTGAAAATTATTTTATACTTATGATCATGTAGTTTCTGAGTTTGTCTTGGCAGGTAGACTCCCAGGTGTGTTATATTTCTCTAGTTATTTTTAATGCAATTTCTCATTCTATGTCTTCATTATTGGGATTTATTGGTAGTATATAGAAATCCTTTTGAATGACTTGGGTTTGTTTTATATCCTTCCACTTTGCTAAAATTATTAACTCTTGATTAAATTTTGGTTCTCATCATGTTATCTGCAAAGAGTGGTAGCTTTATTTTTTCGTTGCCTATCCTAATTGCTTGGATTTCTTCTTCTCTTATAGCTACCATTTCTAGTATAATATTGAATAGTATTGGTGATTTTATTGGGTAGGCTTCTAGCTTTTACCCATTATAGATAATGTTTGCTGATGGTTTTAGATAGAGGCAGTTTATGCAGTTTAGGTTAAAGAAGGGAAGAATCGAAAGGGAACTACTTTCCTATACTTAGAACTCACAAAAGAAAATAACTTAAGGGGCAGCTGGGTAGCTCAGTGGATTGAGAGCCAGGCCTAGAGATGGGAGGTCCTAGGTTCAAATCCGGCCTCAGACACTTCCCAGCTGTGTGACCCTGGGCAAGTCACTTGACCCCCATTGCCTACCCTTACCACTCTTCCACCTATAAGTCAATACACAGAAGTTAAGGGTTTAAAATAAAAAAAAAATTTTTAAAAAAGAAAATAATTTAACAATAAATAATTCTTTAGGTAATAAAAAATTACTCCTGTTTACTATTCTCTTTTTTTCCCTTTTTTATAGTTAGTTTTCTTTGTCCAAGTCTACATGTATTAAGAAGTTAGCAGCTTCCCTTTGCCCAATTCTGATTTTTAATGAGTTATTTATAAATTATTTTGTTCTTAATGTGTTATCTTCTTTGGTGAGCTTTGGGATCTCTTTTTACAACTAGTTGGCCATTTTTCCCTAATTTTCTTGTATTGCTTTTATCATATCTTGCTGAGAGTCTTTAAGAATTCCTTTTCCCCCTCAAGGGGATTTCAGTTCTTATTCATTCTGATAGTAGACTCAGTGCTTTACCCACTGAGCCACAACTTATTCTGGGATGAGAGAAGGCTGTAGTCTTCATTAGTTGAGAAACAGTGGGGATTGAAGGAGGCCATCAGGGAAATGTGTGATAGAAAATAGGTAGGGTAAGAGAAGTTTGAAATGTTGCTTCTGATAGTATTCTAAAGTCAGGGGGAGAAAGAGAGGCAAACTTCCAAGTATAGGCAAATAAGAGCAAGATGGAGCTTGTTGGAACCAGATTTCAAATTGTTCCACTAAAACAGGATTATTAAAGTTACATGGTATCGGAAAACAAGACAGAGTAAAAGAAGTTGCCAGCTTTCCCTTTGTCCAACTCTAAAATTAGTGAGTTATCTCTTATTGTTTAATATTAGAAGTTATTTTATCTTCTTTGGTATCTCTTTTTCCAATTCATTGAAGTTTGTTTTTTAAATTTATTGTATCGCTTTATTATATATCTCTTCCTTCTAGGGGATTTGAACTTTCCTCCTTTACCTTCCAGGACCAGTGCTTTATTCACTCAATCATAGCTCCTTCTCTTCTCTGGCCCCAATTCTGTCTGTCTGCCACCAAGCTTTGAACTTAACGACTTCCAAACTCCTCTGGCTTTCTAAGCACTCTTCTCTATAATGTGAGGCACAGCCAGTTTGTTGCCAAATCAGCATCTATATCCATCTGAACTGAAACTTGATTGGTTGTGTATGGGATGAAATTTGTGCATTATTCCCCAATATACATTGATTAGTATTAGTAATCCTAGATTGGCAACTTCCTATAGAAAAATAATGAAGTTAGGTGCCCTCTACAGGAGATATCAATCTCTCCTTTTTGAAGAGTAGAAGAAACCCCCTCCCCAAGCAGCTTTATACATATATATTAATATAAGCCTTTAATATATTCTTCTCAAATGTGGCTGGAAAAGCCCCTGTCTTCTATTCCCATGTGAAGAAGTTCAGGGGTGACCTAATTCCTATGAGAGAAATATCAAAACATACAAGTTGTAATCTTGACTATATATCCTGAAAAGTGTTGTGATGCTATAGTGCCAAGAAATGTTTCCAAGAGGGTTTCAGCCTGAATTGTTGCAATCTTATAAATCCTTGGACAGGCCTAAAACCCTGACTCAACTAAAAATTGTAAACCTAAGGAATACACTCCGAAGTGTTGGGAAAGGATTGAAGAAGATAGAAGAAGGAGGGTAGAATAAAATACAGATGATAGGAATGTGGAGGTAGCATTGTTTTGGATCCCTATAAAATCTGAGTAAACCTAGGCATCTGTGCCCACTTCTGAGACCTCAGACTGTGGAGCCTCTCTCTCTCCCTCTATGCCCTCCCCTTGTGAGGATGCTGTCTAGGCCCAGACAGTGTTCCTCACTCTATGCCTCCCCCACGCCTCTGAATAAAGCCAAGGGAACTCTGCCAACATCAAATCTCCTGTCTGCTCAGTAGAGTGATTTTGGGGGGAGTGCGAGCCCCCCAGAATTTCACTCCACCCAATTGCAAGGTATTAAGGATACTGTTAGTAAAATAACATTTTTATTTATATATGTAAAGATATGTTAAGAATTCCAAGCACACTGAAAAAACTCCAAGTCAACCTTCTAAAAAAAGTAAGCATGAATCATGTAACCATTAACTTTTCTAAAAAATAAAAATTATTAAATGTTAAAAAAATAAAAATAAAAAAATAAGAAACAAAATACACTTTCATAGAACCAAATCACAATTTATTCTACAAGGAAAGGGTCTCTCCATTCCACAAATATTGCTGTAAGCCAATGAAACATTTCTATCACATTATATAACAATACATTTCCACAGTCACAATATTTTAAAACTAGAAATGTATTCATTTTCATGCACATGGAAGGAGGGAAGCATGCATAATTGGGCATGAGATAGTGGGACCTTGAACAGTGATGCTAATAATTTGATTAAATCAAATTGAAATTTATAACTAGTTCATATACAAAAAATTAAGGAATTGCTTGGATTCTATTCACAGCTGCCTTCTGCAAATTGAAACTCAGGTCTTCCTAACTTGAGGCTGGATCTTGTTACCACTGAGCTGTGACTTTGTACTACTGTAAGGACATTTCAATCTCTAGCCAAGGTGGACCTCTTGGATTAATGGCTATTAAGGAGACCATCTAAGAAGTGGGTGATAAACAACAGATGAGGTATGGCATAGCTTTATTCTTCCCTCTGATAGTATAGTGAGGATGCTCAGAGAAAGAAATGCAGTTTTCCAATTAAAAGTTGGAAAAGTTGAAAACAGATGTTAAATAATTAACAAAAAAATATAGGTCAAGTATTTTGAACACATTGGGAATAAGTGATTTAAGCGTCTAAGAAATTGAAGAAACTGACCTTCTTAAACAGAATCATAAAGTTTCCTACAAAGGATCTCTCCATTTCACAAATATTGCTGTGAACAAATGAAAATCATCATACCTAAAAACAGATTACTATCGCATCATACAATTCACAGATATGGAGGGAAAGTGAAAAAAATATACTTCTGCATGACATAGATGGGATCTTATACAGCAACGCCAATGATCTTAATTATATCAAATTGAAATTTATTACTAGGGCATGGAGAATAAATAGGAGACATGGTTGGCACTCTATTGCAGCTACCTTCTGCAAATTGAAACTCGTCTCTGATTGACTTGGAGCCCAATCTTGTTACCACTGAGCTATGGCTTCCTACAGCTGTAATGACATTTCAGTCTCTACTTAAGTTGAAACTTTGTGAATTAATGGCTGTTAAGGAAGCCATCGAAGAAACAGATGATATAAAACAGATGAGGTAAGAGTCGCCTTAATTGTTCCCTCTAATACTGTACTGAGGATACTCTGAGAAAGAGATGCAGGCTCCCAGTGAAAGTAGAGTTAAAAGCAAAAGTTCAGGTGTTAAGGATGCCTTTAGGAAAATGAATGCTAGAAAAAAACATAAGGGGACTATTCTGGAGACATTATGAAAAAAAAGGCAAAGTTGCAAACAAAGTAGGACAGGTATATATCTTGATACAAGCAAATTTCAAGTACTATGACAATTTTACATTTACTCTACTGTTTTTAAATACTACCAAAGTATCCACCATGATGAAACTTGGCTAGTACTGGAAAACGATAGAGTCAATGATGATATTAAATGAGAAGCAAATCTTTCTATATGAAATTTAAACATCTGTCCCACAATCTACCGAAAAAATCTATAATCTCTCAACCAATCTATCCATCAATCTACCAAGTGATTATGTATATATCAATCCATCAGTCAATTGATCAACCAATATGCAATCTGTCATTCAATCAGTAGTCTAGTTATCAATCAGCAATCCGTCCAAACTTCTATCCATCCTTCTCTCCTGGCACCCATCCATGAGTCTATCTATCCATCTTTCTATCTATAAACAATCTGTTTTACTACCTGTCAATACATCATCTTTCTACCTTTCCATTGTTCCACCTATCTGTACATCTACCTGTCAATCAATTTATGATCAGTCTATCAACTGACCTCTCATGCTATCATATGCCTTTTACTCAATCTACCTACTGATCAATCAATATTTTATCGATAAACCAGTCTATAACCTAACAATTAGTCATCCATTTATCTGTTTGTTCATCCAGCTGTTAAGTCTGTCTACACATCATATATCTATGCAGCCATCGATATATCCGTTCCCCTATCCATGTATCAGTCTATAATCAGTCCAGGTATTGATCTATCCTTCCATCAAGTTATATAATCTGTCGATCATTCAGTGTATAATCTGTCTGCCCTACGATTCATCCGGCTGTCTTTCAGTCTCTCTATTAATTATCTCTCCATCTATCCACCTATGTATTATCTATCATTCACTCTATTCATCTTTCAATCTCTAATTCATCAACCTAGTAATCTGCCATACAGCATTCATCTATCAATCAATATAAAATCTGTCATTTCACATACCAATCGGTCCTCGGTCACACACAAATCTGTCTTTCCATGCAACTGTCCATCTATCTCTATGCATCCATCCATCTATCAATCTGTCTATAATCTCTCAATCTCCCCTCCCTAATGGTATCTTCCTTCTCCCCCCACACCCCTCACTCATTCACTATGTTTCCTTCTGGATGTCTCCCCAGCCTATCCATCCAACACTCCATCTACCTGTCTATTCACCCATCCATCTAATCATCTATCCACCTAGCTATAATCCATCAATCAATCAATAAGTCTATTCCTTTCTATCCATCTCCAATGAATCTGCATCTATCAATCAATATAAAATCTGTCGTGTGACATATAATTCTGAGCTCAGTCAAGCACAAATCTGTCTTTCCATCCAACTGTACATCTATTTCTCTACTCATCCATCCATTTCTTTAGCCATCTATCAATCTATCTATAATCTATCAATCCATCTCCCCTGTCTAATGGTGACTTCCACCTCCCTCCACTTATTTCCTATGCTTCCTTCCAGCTCTCTCCCTTTGTCCTCCCCTCCCTAATGGTAACTTCCTACTCCTCATACCCATTTACCATAGTTCCTTCCTATTTACTCCCCTTTTAGTTCACTCCCTAATAGTATCTTCCTACTTGTCCCCCCATTGTTTCCTATGGGTCCTTCCTATTATCTGTTCTTCCCCCACCAATGGTATTTTCCTTCTCCCCTCACACAATTCCTTTGGTGTCTTCCTCATGACTCACCTCTCTACACCCTCCCTATTAGTATCCTCCATCTACTCCCACTCATTTCCCATGTTTTCTTCTAGTCGTCTCACCTTTTCCTTCCTTGATGAAAGCTATCTTCCCTCTTCCCCCACTCATTCCCCTTGTTTTTTTCTTCTTGTCTCACCTTTTCTTCTCTTCTCTAAAGGTGTCTTACTTCTACCACCAGGAATTTTCCATGATCTCTTCCTTTTTCTGGACCTTTCCTCCTCTCCCTAATGGTAACTTCTTTCTCCTCCCACTCATTTATCATGGTTCCTTCCCATTGTTGCCCCTTTTGCCTCACTCATTAATGCTATTTCTTCTCCCCATCCTTCTTCCCCTTGTTTTTTTTCTAGTTGCCTCAGCTTTTTCTCCCCTCTTTAATGGTACCTTCTTTCTTCCCCTGCTCAGTCTCCATGGTTTCTTTTTGTTGTATCACCTTTCCCTCCCTCACTTGTTCCCTAGGATTATTTCCTATTGTCTTCCCTTTTAGTCCCCTCCCTAATGGTGTCTTCCTTCTCCCCCCACACTCCTCACTCATTCACTGTGTTTCCTTCTGGATGTCTCCCCAGGCTATCCATCCAATACTCCATCTATCTGTCTATTCATCCATCCATCTAATCATCTATCCATCTAGCTAAAATCTATCAATCAAACTGTCTATTCCTTTCTTTCCATCAATCTCTTTGTTCAAATTTTAACCATGTGGGCCCTCCATCTCCATTGAATCTGTAATCTCTCAGTCAGTCAGCCAACCTATGCATCAAACTATCAATTGATCATACACCTATCTATCCATCAGTCAATTGATTAGCCAATATGCAATCTGTCATTCCATCTAGTAATCAATCATCAACCTGTCCAAACATCTATCCATCCTTCTGTCCTGGCATCCATGAGTCTATCCATCTATCTTTCTATCCATAAACAATCTGTTTTCTACCTGTCAGTACATCATCTTTCTGCCTTTCCATCCTTCCATCTATCTTTCAATCCACCTGTCAATCAGTTTATGATCAGTCTATCAATTGACCTCTCATGTGCCCTATGGTCAATCTACCTCCTGATAAAGCAATAAGTTATCGATAAACCAGTCTATAACCTACCAATCAATCATACATTTATCTGTCTGTTCAACCAATTATTATGTCTGTCTACACATCATATATCCATCCAGCCATCTATTTATCCATTTGCCCATCCATGTACCTATCTACATCTATCTATTCATCAGTCTATCCATCTGCAGTCTCCCAATCTGTCTTTCTATCCATTTATCAATCTAAAATCAATCCATGTATTGATCTATCCTTCCATCTAGTTATAATCTATCAAGCAATGTATTGATCATTCAGTCTATAATCTATGTACCCTACCATTCATCAGGCTGTCTTTCAGTCTCTCTATCCATTATGTATCCATCTATCCACTTATTTATAATCTATCATTCACTCTATTCATCTTTCAATCTCTAATTCATCAACATAGTAATCTGTCTTACACCATCCATCAATCAATATAAAATCTGTCATTTAACATATGAATCTGTGCTCAGTCACACACAAATCTGTCTTTCCATCCAACTGTCTATCCATCTCTCTATTCATCCATCCATCTATCAATCTGTCTATAATCTCTCAATCAATCTGCCCTGCCTATTGGTGACTTCCACCTCCCTCCACTTATTCCTTATGCTTCCTTCCAGCTCTCTCACTTTGTCCTCCCCTCCCTAATGGTAACTTTCTACTCCTCACACCCATTTATCCTGGTGCCTTCCTATTGACTCCCCTTTTAGGCCACTCCCTAATGGTATCTTCCTTTGTATCCTGTCACTTGTTTCCTAAGGTTCCTTCACATTGTCTGACCTTCCCCCACCAATGGTATCTTCCTTCTCCGCTCACTCAATTCCCTTGGTGTCTTCCTTATGTCTCACCTCTCTACCCCCTCCCTAATAGAATCTTCCATCTACCCCCACTCATTTCCATGTTTTCTTCGAGTTCTTACCTTTTCCTGCCCTGAGTAAAGCTATCTTCCTTCTTCCCCCACTCAGTCCCTTTGGTTCTTTCTTGTTGTCTCACCTTTTCTTCTCTTTTCTAAAGGTGTCTTTCTTCTTCCACCAGGAATTTTCCATGATCACTTCCTTTTGTCTGGACCTTTCCTCCTCTCCCTTATGGTAACATCATTCTCCCACTAATTTTTCATGGTTCCTTCCCATTGTTGCCCCTTTTGCCTCACTCACTAATGTTGTTTCTTCTCCCCATCCTTCTTCCCCTTGGTTTTTTTCTAGTTGCCTCAGCTTTTT
>NW_025356798.1:0-6292 GCF_016433145.1 Gracilinanus agilis | reverse complement strand
TATATATATATATATATATATATATATATATATATGTAAACTAGGGGCAAAATAAAGAGGATAATATCAAGAGAAATGGAAAAAGAAATAAAAATGGGATAATTTTATATTTCACAAAGAACTGCATGGGGGGAGGGGGACAGGAGACTAATACAATGGAAGGGTGAAAGAGGTTGGAGAGAATCTCCAATAAAATTTTAATCTCTTACAGTGGGAAGGATCAGAAAGGTTCAAATAGGGGGCAGTTGGGTAGCTCAGTGGATTGAGAGCCAGGCCTAGAGATGGGAGGTCCTAGGTTCAAATCTGGCCTCAGACTCTTCCCAGCTGTGTGACCCTGGGCAAGTCACTTGACCCCAATTGCCCACCCTTACCACTCTTCTGCCTATGAGCCAATACACAGAAGTTAAGGGTTTAAAAAAAAAAGGTTCAAATGGAAGGAAAGCCTCTAATTCCAAATTAAATCAGCAGCAACATCAACATCATCAGCAACACCAATATCATAATCAATGTCAACAATACCAACATCAAAATCATCAACTTTATCAATTTCATCAACACCATTTATAAGAGTGAAGCAAGGATGCCCATTATTGCAAACATTATTTAATATTGTACTAGAAATGCTAGTGGTAGCAATTAAATAAAGAGAAATTGAAGGGAATTAAGGTAGGCAATGAGGAAATTACACTATCACTCTTTGCAGATGATATAATTAAAGAAGCCTAGAGAATCAATTAACAAAACTAGTTGAAATAATAATCTTACCAAAGGTTCAGGATACAAAATAAACCCACATAAATCACCATTTCCATATATTAGCAACAAAGTTCTGCAACAAGAGATAGAAAGAAATTTTTTTAAAATAATGCTGAGCAATATAAAATAGCTGGCAATATACTTGCCAACACAGACACAGAAATATTATGAGCTTGATTGCAAGGCACTTTTCACACAAATAAAGTAAGATCTAAATAACTGGAAAAATATCATGTCATGGTTAGACCAAGTTAACATGATAAAAAATACAATTTTACCTAAATTAATTTACTTATTTAGTGCCATAGCAATCAAACTACCAAAAATATTTTATGAAACTAGGAAAAATAATAACAAAATCCATCTGGAAGAACAAAAGGTAAAAAATATCAAGGGAAATAATGAAAAAAGTGTGAAGGAAGGAGACCTAGCAGTATCAAACCTCAAACTGTACTCTAAAGTAGTAATCATCAGAACACTCTGGTACTTATTAAGAAATAGATTGGTGGATCAATAGAATAAATTAGATACACAGTATACAGGGGTAAATGACTTTAGCAACCTAATGTTTGATGAACCCAAGGATCGCAGCTTTTGGGATAAAAGCTCACTATTTGACAAAAATTGCTAGAAAAACTGGAAAACAGTTATGGCAGAAACTAGGTAGAAACCAATATCTCAGACACTACACCAAGATAAGATCAGAATGGGTATAAGATTTAGATATAAAGAGTGATACCATAAGTAAATTAGGGGAACATAGATTAGTTTACCTGTCAGATCTATGGGAAAGGGAAAAACTTATAACTAAGTAAGAGATAAAGAGCATTATAAGATATAAAATGAATAATTGATTACATTAAATCAAAAAGCCTTTTAACAAACAAAACCAATGTAACCAAGATTAGAAAGGAAACAACAACGTGGGGGAAAATTGTATAGCAAATTTCTCTGATATAGATATAATTTTTCAGATTTGTAGAGATCTGTCAAATTTATGAGTGTAAGTTATTCTCCAATTGACAAATGGTCAATGGATATGAACAAGCAATTTTCAGATGAAAAAAATCAAAGCTATCAATAATTTGATGAAAAAAATGTTCAAAATCACTCTTGATTATAGAAATGCAAATTAAAACAATGCTGAGGTACCATCTCACACCTATCATATTGGCCAAACTGACAGGAAAGGAAAGTGATGAAGAACATTGTGTACAGTAACACAGTAACAGCAAAATTGTATGATGATGAACTATGAAAACTTGGTAACTCTCAGCAATAGAATGATCCAGGGCAATTCTAAGGGACTTAAAGAATGCTATGCAACTCCAAAAGAAAGAACTCTTCAAGTAAGAATGCAGATCAAAGCATACTATCTTTCATATTAGTTATTTATGGTTTTATTTTGAGGTTTTGGTTGTGTATGAGTATTCTTGTATAATAATGACAAATATGGACATGTGTTTTGCATGTTAAGACATGTATTTCCAAGTTCAAATTGGTTACTATCTCTGAGAAAGAGGAGGAAAGATAGGGAGGGAGTCATTTTGAATCTTATAATTCCTGAAAATGTATGTTTCAAATTGTCATTCAATATAATTGGGAAAATAAAATATCTTTGATTTTTTTAAATGTCCCCAGGGGAAAAAAATCATGCAACAAAATCCTATCTTGAAAATCGTCTCATATCCTTCACCTATGTGTTTTCATTTCCCTCTGACATAGTTGTCTTCAAGGAACATGGATTGACTTATTCCTAGACTTTTTCCAGTGTTAAAACAAAGAACTCAAAATGACTGCATTGACTATGAACCAGTCTTGCCCATTTCCTAGAAACTGGAGGACTAAATCTGAAAGAGGACAATCAAATCTAAGATCCAATTCTAACAATCCTCACCACTCCTGAAGAATCAACTCTTTCAGTCATTGTAGGCTCTGGCTACCATTTCTTTCTCAAGTTTTTGTGAATTCAAATTTCTGTTGACCCTCCCCCCTTCCCTACCTTCTATCTTTTCCCTAAAATCCTTTTTCTTTAGTTCAATGGAAGTCCTAGGACAGTTGTTCTGTTTTTCTTCCCAGATTAATGTCTGTTTTAATTAGAAATCCATTTTTATAACTACATTGGTAGTTCTGTATATTTTTAGATGATAATCTTAATATTAGTGTTCAAGGAACCCTTCTTTCTTTCTTGATTTGCCTCTACCTACCTAGTTTTATGATACCCCAAATTTACCCTTGTACCATGACAACTTGCATTCTAGAAACTCCCAGAGTGAAAAATAGGCCATCAAACACTCATTGAGCACCCCTGGATAGGATTGGTAGATATAGTTAAGTATTAAGAACATTTTTGTCATTTTAGGTTCTCTTATAGTATTTAGGCCTCTCCCAGGTACCCTAACCTCAGGCTACAACTTCTTTCAAGCCCTTATGTAATCAATCATTGTTTCTCTTTGGTTATACTCCATAATGCATAAATAGAACCCCAAGTTCTTTAGTTCAACAGAAATTCTCATTTTTGTGTTTTTTTTCCTAGAGACATTGGTTCTCAGAGTCTCAGAACTGAGTGGTTTTATGTGTTGTGTGTGTGCATGACTCTATGTAGTGGCCAAAAGAGCATTGTCTCTCTTGTCTTGATTAAAATCATGTTCTTATGTTAACTGCTTTGGTGGTTCTCTGTTTTGTTTAATTTTGTTTTGTTTTTCAGATTGACACCTCCTACTTTTTTGGTTACATGTTTAGTGTTTCCTCTGGTAGAATCTCTTCTCTCCTTTCACTTTGCCCTGGTCTCACTTTTTCTTTCTCTCTTATCTTCTATGAATTCATTTCTTTGGAGAATTGATTCAGACCTCTCTCCTTTTCCATAATGAAAAGGAGTCATAGATAAATTATACTGGGTTTCAAGTATTCAGTTGTCCAAATTTAGGTAGAGTTTTTATGAAAAGAGCAAAAACAAGTATTTCAAAATCAGCATGATAACACAGGTAGATGGGGCCTGAGACAATAAACTACCTTCTTTGTCTTCTTTAGAATGTTGGTCCCTTTAATACAGAGGAAGTGGCATTCCTTTTATTGTATTCACAGCCCTTTGACCTGATATTTCATTTGCTAAAATGGTGTCCTCATGAACTATTTGAAAAAATGGGATGATTATTATATTTCTTCAGCAAATACCCAGAGATAGCAGGGGTTGTAACATCTGAAATCTCAAGGAACAAGTAAGATGAGAATTTTCCTTAAAGAGCATTACTTTTGAGTGAGACAATGGAAGTCTGTGGAAGGTTGATTAAGAGTAAAAGATGATGTGAATGATACATGGGGAGCAGAAGAGGAGCAATATGAAGGAATGAATCTGGAATGGGAGTGCAGGGCCCCCTGAACATCCCAAGACTAGAGGAATCCAAGATCAGAAAGAATACTCAGGAATTCCTCAATCCTGGACCTCAGGAATGCTGGTGGCAGAAGAAAAGTTGGCCCTGGTGCAACCAAAGAAGTCAACTGCATAAAAGAAGGATTCTCTAAGAGATATATTTTCTTCTGTTTTAGATGCATTTCCCCTAGTTTTAAGATAAGGGGTTTAGCACAGATGTATGCCTTCTGTATGCACCTCAAACATCACAATATTCTTTGAGATATGCAACTCACCCACCTTAATGATCAGGATCTAAAATGCCATAAAATATGTACCTGTGCTTCTATACCAGACACCAAGGCATCTCACACAGGAATGTCACCTAATCCTCCTTGGGTTTCTCCCTCCCCACCTTATTTTCCAGGTAATGTAGCCTCTGTTCCTTTAAGCTATAAAGTCCTGAACCCCTTCTGCTCAGGGTGGACAGACTTTACCTGTTCCTGCTTCCCAGCCATTCATTCAATAAATTTCTTTATTTTTAAAGATTGGTCAGAGCCTGGTAATTCTTTAAACGGGCACCCTTCCAAACCAGATAATATCAAGCTCTCCCACAACAAATCTAACCTCTTTCACAGGACAGTGAGAGAAATAGCCTGATAGGAACAGACAATTTATATTGGGGAAGAATTGGAGCTAAGGCCAGAAAGGTGGGTTGGAGCCAGAACTTGGAAGGTGTTAAATGTTATGCAAAGAAGATTATACTTGGCTCTGTAATCATTAAGAAACTTAAAACTTTTCTTCAGAAATTAGCTCCTACCCCATGGATGTCAAAATTTTAGCGAATTTATTGCTCCGTAGCCATCAGAAATCTGACGAGTTTAGAAGTGCAAGTGCAGTGAGCTATGTGCTTGAGTTTTATCTTTGAGTATGAAAGGTCAATGTATAGATTTTGGCAAAGAGGACAGGAACAACTCCTTTTTGGTCCCTCCTATCTGGTCTTTCTGGCCCTGACACAAATGGAGAATTTGTTGTGTGGAGTGAGAAATTAGTGTATTATTCTCAAGATAAAAGATTAATAGTAGTAGTAAATTACCCCAGTGGAAGCTAGTAAAGCTGGTTCCCCCCTCACTTCCCCATCCTTTTCCCATCAAGACAAGATTATCCTCCCCCCACCCCATCCTTCTCTGTGCAGGACAAAGGCTTTATAGCATGAAAGTGTTTCCTTGGGTCTTTGGAGTTTGTCTGGGAACTGACCTTTGGGAAGTCCCAGACTGACCTTGTCTTTGACCAGAAAGTATCCAGTGATCAAATCTTAAGTATTCTGTTGTCTTAGAAGTTTCTCCCATTGTAGCAGAGGTTTTTCCTAGGTGGTCAAGCACCACGGCTGGAATGAGCCCCTTGTATCCATTAAAAATCATCAACCTCTCCTGGGTAATCCAGCCCTGACTTCCTTCCTCTTCTTGTATAATATTACTGTCCTTTATTTCTGGATTAAAACCAATGTCTCCAAACACTGAAAAAATGTTATAATCCCTTCAAAGAGGCTTGATTGTATTAGCATTCTCCTATAAATAAGGGATTTTTCAGGTAATTCTTTGGGGGTAGAGCATTTGTTTTAGGTCAATAACTTGAGGCAGTGCCCCACACTTCTCTCTCTCCCAAGAAAGCATTGCATTTTAATTGATGATTCTTCCCAGTCTTATTTTGAAAAAATGGCTAAAGAGGGTACACCTTGATATTTTAAGGTCCCATTAAACTTCTACTTCACACAGTTCTAACCTCTGGAATATTTCATGGCCTTCAAATGACATTTTATACATTTTATTCTCTATTTTTTATGTTTTTAGTCTGAAACTAGCTACTCTATTATCACTCTTATGAGATGGTAAAAATACCAGAAAACTGGAGGACCAGCAAGTGCCAGGAAGTTTGCTTACGTAGGGATGAGGAACATTTTTCTCCACTCCTAAAATGGAGAAGAGGTTTTTAATTCTGTAGTTTTATGACAGTCCTCTTTGCCCTACCAACAAAGAGTCTTCATAAATGTGCCCAGGGGCCAGGAGAAAGATAGACAGGTATTGATTTTGCTAGGAATAGCAAGACACATATATTCCTGACCTCTTTTTCTACTTTGAAAGCATCTCTCTCTCTCTCTCTCTCTCTCTCTCTCTCTCTCTCTCTCTC
>NW_025356797.1:0-1814 GCF_016433145.1 Gracilinanus agilis | reverse complement strand
ATCTATTCATCTATCAATCTATCTGTCTATTTATCTATCCATCTATCTATCTGTCTATCCATCTC
Source organism: Gracilinanus agilis (assembly GCF_016433145.1). Taxonomy (NCBI): domain Eukaryota; kingdom Metazoa; phylum Chordata; class Mammalia; order Didelphimorphia; family Didelphidae; genus Gracilinanus; species Gracilinanus agilis. The sequence goes on along the minus strand of NW_025356797.1, from coordinate 1,749 downwards.
TCCATCTCTCTCTATCTGTCTCTCTCTCTCTCTCTCTCTCTCTCTCTCTCTCTCTATCCATCCATCTTACAGATAAGATTAGCTCACACTCTAATTCAGAACAACCACGCTCACTTAGTTTGGGCCCTGATCGATTCTCACTTGGATTATTGATCAATCAGTCACTCAATGTACAAATATTTATTAAGTGCTTACTATATGAAAGATATTTTGATGTATGTGTATACACATATATACACCTATAACTGTTCATCTGTATGTGTATGTGTTATATAGTTATATCTTCCCAATGCATGACACATAGTAGGCACTTGATAAAGGATTGCTGATCGATCGATCGATTGATTGATTGGTTGGTTGATCGTATACAAATCCCCTCTCAGTGAGCCTTGTTTTCTTCATACCAAGTGAAAGAATTGAACTAAAGGATATCAAAGATTTATTTGGGCTCTGAAATGCCATGTCTATGCATATATCAGCATATTTTCTAAAAGTATTACTTTACTATGTGTGTTACATACATATTTGCTATTTATTTATGTACATAACTATATAGCAAAACAGCTTTCATGTAGCAAACTTTTAATAAATGTTTGTTGATTGAATGATTGATTGATAATCCAAATGACAGGTGATGAGAACCTGAATGAGGGTGGTGGTTGTTATGGTAAAGTGTGACAATCTCACACTTAAAAAGGAGGTTAGGGTTATGAACAAAAATGTTTGAAACCAAGCTAGCTGTCTCCCTATACTATCTTCGCTTGGGAAGCAAAGGCAGATAAGGCTAATGAGCTCATTTTCCCTATTGGCTGGGTCCTGTGGGGAGTGCTCATGGCATTCCAGTTCTAATAGCCATAGCCAGATATTGAAATTCCTCCCTCTTAAGCTCTCAGACAACTGTGAGTGGGCAAAACCCAAGGTAGGTCTATTCTTCCTCCTTTGGTGTGACCATAAGTTTTGATTAGTCAATGTGGTATAGAAAAGATCACTAGAGCTAGATTCAGGAAACCTGGGTTCAAATCATGGATCTGACATTGCTGCATGGTCATGGGCAAACCTCGCATAGCTGTGTGGGCAAATCACTTAACTCCAGGTCTCACTTTCTACCTTACCAAAGCAGGAATACTGAGCACTAAATGAGGATGGGGAGTGTGTGCGAATGATTATTCAGAGAGAGAGGAAGAAGTAAGAGACTGATTTCCATTCTACATGTGAAGATATCTGGCCCTGCCCTACCTCACTATTAGTCCTTTGAAAAGAGGCTAGACCAGCTTGTCTCTCCACCAGAAAGCAATATGCACTTCCCTGACTACAACATTTTCCTATCTCATGAGGCTCAGAAAAATGAAGTGACTTTCCCCAAGGTCCAACAAACAGTAAGGCCTCAGGCCCACATCTTTCTAAGCCTTATTTTCCTCATTTGTCAGATAGGAATAAATTCATCTGACATTATTCTTGTGAAGCAGGGCCTGGGTAAAACTTTATATGCCACAGGAGTGTTGGGTGATTTTTATGTTTTCCCACAGGTCAGGTAGTGGAAATGGCACATACTATTATCATTAAATAGAGAGACAAATTCAGAATGATAGATGGATAGAAAGATTGGAAGATGGAAGAATAGGAAGATATATGTACATATGTGAATAGAGGATTAGTATGGATGTGGGTAGATAGATAGTAAATCGATAAATACATGATAGGTAAATGGACAGATGGATAGATAGATGGATGGATAACTAGACAGACAGA
>NW_025356796.1:0-3739 GCF_016433145.1 Gracilinanus agilis | reverse complement strand
TATATATATATATATATATACTCTAGTTATCTTGGATATCACACTGTTATCAAAGAAATTTGCTACAATTTTTCCATAGTTTATCAGCTTTACCTTGTATTTTTCAGGTTGTACATTATTTCTAAGAAAAGCTTTTCCACGTTCCACTCTAAATTATTTATTCTCCAACTATCTTTCTTTTCCAATTTCACCTTTTTAAATATTTTTATTCATTTATTCCATCTATTCTTAAAATTCTTGTGGTGAAGCCATTAATTTTTGTCCCCTAAGACTCTACTTAAATTTATCAAGAATTGAGCTTTTTGAAAAGAACTTACCTCTCAGGCTTATCTTAACTCATAGTATTTCTTAGCTATATTCATAGCCTTCTTTTCTTTACTTATATGTACTGCTTCAGTTCCTAGATTGGAGTTTTGTTCCAAGGCAAAGTTTTGCTACCTCCAACTTTCTTGGATAGGTTGGTTAAGCCCCAGTCTTGTCAATCCTATAATAAAGATGTACTTTCTATGCTCTGATGTAGTTTTGGGTAAGGTATTATATCCCCTTCTTAACATATTCTGCAGCCTTAGCCTGACACAGGAAACTGGGCTCAGGTATGGAACCATACCATCACCTCTACCACAACACCTGCCTCTTTGTGGACTTCCTCATCATACTGTCAATGCCATGTTCCCCACCTGCTATCTGATAATATTATCAAAAATAACTTCATCCTCTTTTCTTCCTAAATACTTCAATACTACTCCTTTAGTTGTCTACTCTAGAATTTTGACAAAAATCAATATTAAAAAGGCAGTCATTTGCAGAATCTCTTATTTACCTTTTAAAGAAGAATTTTACTCTAAGATAATTCAGTTTCATCATTGGTGAGAGAAGTTTAAACTAGATAATCTCTAAGTGTCATTCCTACTCTTTTATTCTGTTATTTTATGAGAGTGATTCTGTTAGTTGTACCAGTTTGTCAAACACTAGCTTTCATTTATAAATGGTGTGCAAGTAGATTTCACTAATCATTATTCATATTAAAATATTTATTAGAGTAAGCTTTTGCCTATAGAATATCAGGGAACAGTTTTTTTCAAAATATTGTAGTTTTGGTTCCAGGTTAAGATGGTGGCAGAGTAAAAAGCAGCTCTTAACCTCTCCTGACCAAAACATACATGACTCCTCAAGGGGACATAAAAACAAATCCAGACGAACGGAGGGACCCCACAACAGGATGCAGCATGGAAGGTACGTGGAATCAGGACATTTCCATGCTATAAACAGGTGAAAAAGCTCTCACTAAATCGCGGGCTGAGCAACCACCTCCTCCAACCCCCTCCACACACACCACATACAATGCCAAAGCCAGCTAAAAAGAAATAGAGCAAGTTTGGGGCACCCATTGAGTCACTGGCAGCTCCAGGGCCTATTGCTGAGAGCAGCAAGATTTAGGACCCCAAAAATCTAAAGAACGCACAAGGACTTTGAGCTCAGACACAGAGAGCAGGCTCTTGCTGAGGCACGGGTTGAAGCAGACACAGGCGCGAGAGCAGGCTCTGAAACCCTGAGTGGGGAACCAGTGCAGACTGGTATATGACTGTGGAAGCAGCTCCCTGAGACTTGTAAAGGAGCGTCCAACAGCGGATCAAGCAAGGGGATCTACCAGGGAGCTTGACCTTGAGAAAAACCAGACCTCGGACCTCAGGACCCAAAAGATCACAGACAGACCCTGAGAGGGAGGATAAAGCTGAGAAGCTGATGGGCTAACAATGGCTACCCAGAATCAGGAAGTTCAGAAGAGAAAGATTAACAACAAGAAAAAGAAATCTTTAACACTCGACAACTTTTACACAGAGAAAATCCAGTCAACCAAGCAAACAGAGGAGGAGAATAACCAAGCATCCGGACAATCCCAAAATAATGAAAACTGGTCACAAGCTCTTGAGGAGTTCAAAACTGAGATGACGAGAAAGTTGGAAAACATTTGGTTAGAGAAATGGGAAATAGCTCAAAAGGAAATCAGGCAAGAAAATAACAGTTTAAAAGGCAGAATTTTGCAATTGGAAAGTGAGGTTCAGAAATCAAATGAACTGATAAGCAAATTGAACACCAGAAATGACCAGATTGAAAAGGAAAACAAGTACCTAAAGGCAAGAATTGAGCAATTAGAAGCTAATGATCTCTTAAGACAGCAAGAACAAATAAAACAAAGTCTAAAGACTAAAAAAATAGAAGGAAACATGAAATATCTCAATGAGAAAGCGACAGACCAAGAAAACCGGTCTAGAAGAGACAATTTGAGAATCATTGGTCTCCCTGAAAAAGCAGAAATTAATAGAAATTTGGACTCCATACCAAAAGAAATTATTCAGCAAAATTGCCCTAAAGTCCTACAACAAGAGGGCAATATAGACATTGAAAGGATCCATAGATCACCCTTGACACTCGACCCAGAAAGGGCAACAGCAAGGAATATAATAGCCAAATTCAAGAGCTTCCAAGTAAAAGAAAAATCTTACAAGAAGCCAGAAAGAGACAATTCCAATATCAAGGAGCACCAATCAGGATCACACAGGATCTGGCAGCCTCCATACTAAAAGACCGCAAGGCTTGGAATATGATATTCAGAAAGGCAAGAGAGCTGGGCCTGCAACCATGGATCAACTACACATCAAAATTGACTATATACTTCTGGGGGAAAGTATGGGCATTCAACAAAATTGAAGAATTCCAAGTATTTGCACAGAAAAGACCAGGGCTAAATGGAAAGTTTGATATCCAACCACAAAAATTGAGAGAAACATGAAAAGGTAAATAAGAAACAGAGGGGAAAGAAAGAAAACTCATAATTTTTAAATTTGCCTTTTTAAGGGCTTAAATAAGATCTAATTATCTGTATTCCTATGTGGAAAAATGCTATATATAATTCTCTGTAGTGAACTCTATTCACTATTATAGTATTCACTAGTATAGTAATTAGAAGAATAATTCACAGGGTGAGGGTGGAATACTAAATGGTCTAAGATGACATGGGGGATGGGAAAGAGGGGGTGAATAGTAGGAGACACCAAGAGAAACTTGAGAGAATAAGAAAAATAGGATATTCTATTACACACAAAGAGGGCATGGGAAGGAGAGGGGACAAATATTATTATAAGGAGAGGAAAAGAGCATTAAGAGGTAATATTTTAACCTTACTCTCAGTGTAATCAACCCAGAGAGGAAAGAGTAGCTATACTATCCATTGGGATATAAAACTCTTATCTAACCCTACTGAGAAAGTCAGAAGGGATAAACCAAGGGGAGCAGGGGAGTGGGGAGGTCAAAAAAGGGAGGGGTGAAGGGGGAGGGAATTCATTAGGTCTTTAAAAACGAAATGAGGGGAATAATAAGGGAGGGGGTGGAAAGGGAAGTTAATCAAGGGAGGGGATAAGGGATACCGGCTTAATAGCAAACCAATGGTTTAAAAAGAAATAGTTTAAGAAGAAGGGGTAGGAATAGGGGAGGATACCGAAATGTTGGCAAATAAACAAATGATAATTATAACTCTTAATGTGAATGGGATGAACTCGCTCATAAAACGGAAGCAAATAGCAGAGTGGATTAGAAACCAAAATCCTACAAAATGTTGTCTACAAGAAACACATATGAGGTGGGTAGACACACACAAGTTTAAGGTTAAAAGCTTGAGCAAAATCTTTTGGGTGTCAAATGAGAAAAAGAAGGCAGGAGTGGCTATCATGATCTCTGACAA
>NW_025356795.1:0-2958 GCF_016433145.1 Gracilinanus agilis | reverse complement strand
AAAGGAGACTTGAGATGTACAAATTTAAAGATACCTCAATCCCAAATGTTCATAGTGACTATTTGTGCCCAATCTGTGATAGAACATTCTTAGCTGGTATTGGTCTGATCAGCCACAATCAGACACACTGTACATTGACCCTGACATCATGACATCATTTTGTTCCTCTTCAAGCAGGAAAGACAAATTCAAGAGCCCAGTGTCCCCTTAAAAACATGATGAGAGGGGGCAGCTGGGTAGCTCAGTGGATTGAGAGCCAGGCCTAGAGACGGGAGGTCCTAGGTTCAAATCCGGCCTCAGACACTTCCCAGCTGTGTGACCCTGGGCAAGTCACTTGACCCCCATTGCCTACCCTTACCACTCTTCCACCTATAAGTCAATACACAGAAGTTAAGGGTTTAAAATAAAAAAAAAAAAATCATGATGAGACATGATGGTGTGGGGTTGAAAGGAACATCAGTGCAAGGTAATAATGATTTTTAAAACTCATATTTTTCTAGCACCTCAAAGTTTAATAGGCACTTTTCCCACAAAACCCCAATAAAATAGAAGGCGTAGACAGTTTTATTTTTGTCTTGGTATTATCAGTGCTTAACACAGTACTTGGCACCTAGCAGGCACTTAAATGCTGGTTGAATCAAACCGAATATCATATCTTAATAAATGCATTATAATTAGAAGTGGGAGCTACTGTAAAGATTCCCTAGCTCAATTCCTTCTTTTTTACCTATGAGGAAATCTAGATTCTGAGAAGGAAAGTAACTTAAATAGACTACACAGCTGACTAGTAAAGTTAGGATTCAAACAGACCTTCTTTCTTTTTAAAACTGTATTATTTTTTAAGTGAATACGCATCTATTTTCTTTCCTTTTTGCCTCCCTCCACTCCACTGGAAATTATATATATATATATAAATACACACACACACACACACACAAACTCTTATAACAAATATTAATTGTCATTAGAGGGACAGCTAAGTAGCACAGTACTAGAGGGCCAGATCTGGATTTGGGAGAACTTGGGTTCAGACTTGATCTCAGACATTTTCCAACTTACTGGGCATGTCAATTAACCCTGATTGCCTAGTTCTTATTGCTCTTCTGTCTTAGAATTGATTTTAGGACAGGAGGGAAGGGTTGATTTTTTTTTTAAATAATCAAAATAACTTTCTACATTAGCCATGTCCAAAACATATGTCTCATTCTTTACTTTGAGTCCTCCACTTTTCTGTCAGGAAGTTGGTAGAATATTTCATGACAGGTCCTCTGGAGTCATGGTAGGTCATTTCATTGATCATACATCTTAAATCTTTCAAAATTATTTTGCTTTACAATGTTGTTATATAAATTGTTCTGGTGCTGCTCACTTCCCTCTGTTTTAGATGATACAAATCTTCCTCAGTTTCTTGGGAACCATCCTTTTCATCCCTTCTTATGGTACAACAGTTTTCCATTACATTTGTATCCTATAATTTATTCAATCATTCTCCAATTTATGGCATATCCTTAGTTTCTAGTTTTTTGCTACATCAAAAAAAGCTGTATAAATATTTTTGTCTCTGTACCCTGGAATTCAAGCTTGGATCATTTGCATAGGATTCTTCTCCTTGATGAAGAAGATGCTGACTCAGGGTTGGTGTGAGAGCTTAAAAGAAAGACTTCTTTCCTGCTCTCAAAGAAGATACATGGTTCTAGATTCTCCTCTGGGGAAAGAAAAAACACACACAGAGAAGGAAAAGACTCCAGGAACTCACAGACAAAATGAAACCAGGACCTCACCATGTCCATGATCTCTACCTTATAATCCCTAGAGATTTCAGAGAATTTCTCTTTAAGTGTGATCGTGGATTCTTTTCCAGTAGGAGATAGAAATAAATATCTCAATACAATTGATGGACAGAGAGGGAAGTGGGGAGTAGGGGGAGAAAGGGTAGGGAATTGAAAGAGAGGAGGAGAAACAGAAAAGAGTAGGGCGAATCAAATAGACAAGAGAGCCCACAATCAGGGGCTGGTACCTATATCATAGTTTTGACCAGTGAGAAAAAACCCTTTTCTCTTTCTGTCCTTCTTTATGCTTCTGCTACCTATGTGAGCAAGGGTATGTCACTTCCTCTTTCTAGTCCTCAAATGCCTCATTTGTAAAATGAAAAGATTGGATTAGGTGGTCTCTAAAGTCTCTTCTAGCTCTAATCCAATTAGATAAAATAAAAGTCTTAACAGATGACCCTGAAAAAAAAAAAAGAGCTCAAGATATTTCTGTCCACCATCAAAAATCTTTGCCATCCTCCCTATATCTATTATGACACTAAAGTCACTGAGTATCAAGGTAAATGATTTAATTTTGAGTTACTCATTGAATTCTCCTAACAATATTATAGTTTTGAATAGTGGAATACCACAGTCTTGGAAGAACAAAAATTTCAGTCTAGCCAAAGGGAATTGGGTACCATTGGCAACCTGTAATATTATTCCTGGGAGGGTAACTTAAGGATGAGAAGATAAGAGTAGGACATTACCAAATAATGGTTCAGAGCTCCCTCCTCTCAGCAATGCATAGGGGACTATGGATGTGAAACACATCATAAGCAACAAATGATGGATTGGTTTTACTTAAATATTTTTCTTTCTGGCCAGAAGGTTTGCAATGAGAAATGGAATGTAATAGGAAATGACTAGTGTAAAAACAAAAAGTGACCATAAAAATTTTTTTAAGATATCAATAAGTAATGATAAAAATTACTGGAAGAGATGATCTGGTTAGGCACATTTTCAGAATGAGAGACCCTTAAACTATATGAACAACCTAAATTTTCACTAATACCCATAAAATGAGAAAAGAACCAACAGAAGGCCTTTAGTGGGTTGGGAGGATTTAGGACATGGATCTCACGGTATTAGAGGGCATAGGTAGGTTATGAGCTACACTAGTGGAGAAAGTATATCTGCTAATGACTTC
>NW_025356794.1:0-1180 GCF_016433145.1 Gracilinanus agilis | reverse complement strand
CTCATGCTGGTCACTCGCCTTCATGCCGTGGGCTCTGAGTCCTTCCCGGTCCTCCCTCCTCCCCTTCATCCTTCCTTCCCTTTCTTTCCTTTTTTAGCTGCCGGTGTCTTTCTGCAGCTCTGGGGTGTGTGTGTGTGTGTGTGTGTGTGTGTGTGTGTGTGTGTGTGTGTGTGTGGTGGGGAGGGGGAAGTCGGCTATTCTGGGCTCCCTCCACCCCCCATCTGTGCAGTCAAGAGCAGCTGATGCTTTCAACAAGCCAGAGACTGCTTGAGAACTAGGTCAGTCCAATGAGCTCTGAGCCCCCGTGTCAGTTGCCAGCCCCGTTCCGCCATGATCTGAGAGCGTGTCTGTGAGCACCCAAGGAAGGCGCTTTGCCATCTGGGGCCAGACTCCATCCCTGCTCTGCTTTTCCGTGCCTCAGTGTGAGCACCCCATTGTCCTCCCTGACCACTTCCCTAACCTCAGGGCTCTGGACTTCCTAGGTGCTCAGCAGTCCTAGGCACACAGGGGCTCAGAGTTAGAGCTGAAAGGGATTGGAGAGGTCTCCTAGGCCAAGAAGCCAAGGCACAGATAGCGGGTTGGAGGTATGGTCAGAGGACCTGAGTTCAAGTCTCGCCTTTACTTGTATGACTATGGGCAAGTCACTGAACATTTCTAGATCTCGGTTTCTTTATCAGCAAAATGAAGACGTTGGTCTAAAGCAGGAGTCCTCAGCCTTCTTGTGTTATGAGTACCTTGGATAGTCTGGCGAAGCCTATGGAGTCCTCAAAATGCTTTTCTATACCTAAAATAAAATATATAGGATTGTCAAGGAAACAAATGATATGGAAATAGTTATGAACACGTAATTTTGTGCCAAAATTAATTTGTGCTAAAATATGCATATATTTACATTGGTAACATCATGCTATTATATACACAACTACCTATATGTACCCATGTATCTTTGTGTGTAAAAATAAGCTCAGAGACTCAAAGTAAAGAATCCTGAGCTAGGTTAGGGCCTCAGCCTGGGGTCCACGGACCCCATTTGGAGGAGGGGGTGGGGTTCTATGAAATTGAATGGGAAAAATAATATTTTTATTTTTACTGGATTCTTACTTTATTTGAATATTTCTTTCAATTATTAATTAAAAATTAATAAAAATTAATAAAAATAATAAATTAATTAATCTATTAT
>NW_025356793.1:0-2214 GCF_016433145.1 Gracilinanus agilis | reverse complement strand
ATAAGCAGAACCAGGAGAACATTAAACACAGTGACTGCAATATTGTGCTATAGTAGAATGGTAAAAATGTTATTAAATCTATCTCATGCCATACACAAAAATAGATCACTTACCTAAATATTTTTTGAATTGTTTAAAATTTAGAAGATAACATAATGGTATTTCTATTTAAATTATGAAAAAGTGAAAATTTTTTTAGCTATTCAAAGGAATTGTAATCTGTGTCAGGAAGTTAAAAGATCGATGAATGTTACAAAGAGGAGAAAGGGAAGAAGGACAATTGAACATTTGGAACTAAAATATATTAGAGGCTCTTGACAAAGCAGGTAGATGAGTATTTTGAACTAGGAGTAGTTGTCTTTCAAGGCATAATCATGGAAGTCCACATGGGCTTTTAGATGAAAGGTTGTTCAGTAAGAGTCAGAGGAAGCAGAGATATGTAATGATAGTTGGTGAATTTTGGCAGAAGAGTGAGCAAATGATAATAATCCTAGAAAGGTCTTCTATCTTCCCATGGAAAGCATCCAAGATGTGACAAAGAACATTCCAATACTTCATAATAGAGGACTACTACTTCTGGAAATTCATGTGGACTCAAACGATACTGAAAAACAAAGCAGAAAGTATTAGGAAATGTTAATCTTGAGAATGATAGTAAAGATCTTAGGGACTTGTACTTTAAAGATGCATGTGGTATTTTCATCACTGCTGCTCATAAATAGCAAAGGATTCAGTAGAAAAAAAAACAGATTTTGAAAATGGACAGATAGCTAAGCAGATTGTATTTGAGAAGGAGTTTTTGTTTTTTGCACTATGGCTCAAAAATATAAGAATATAGGTCTCCTGGATAGGGATGAAATACGTTTAAGGAGGGTTGGCAAAAATATATTTTCCTTGAATCTTGCAAATCTAACCAAAGGTGCAAAAGAAAGAGAGAAAAAAGAAGAGAAAATAATTCGTATTCACCAAATTATATATTTTACTTCTAGAGATCCTCTGTGTCTCTTCTTTGGTCATAAATTCTCCCTTCTTCCAGGATCTGACAAGTATATTTTTCTGTGCTCCTATAATTTACTTATATCATTGGTGGTACAATCAATCCTTTTCATTTTTGATTCTGATTATCTAATTTTCTTTTTCAAAAAATCAAATTAACCAATGGTTTATTTATTTTATTTTCCCTTAGTTTTATTTTTTAGTTCAACTTCACTTTCACTTTCACTTTTATTAATCTTTCATTTGATTTTTAGAATTTTCATTCTAATGCTTAATTGGAGATTTAAAATTTGTACTTTTTCCTAGCTTATCTTAGTTACATGCCTAATTAATTAATTCTATTTTACTGATGTAAGTATATAGAGGTACACGTTTTTTGCATAAGTACTATTTTGGCTGCATCCTACAAATTTTGGTGTGTTGTCTCATTGTCATCATTATCTTTAATGGAATTATCGATTGTTTCCATGATTTGTTCTTCGACCCTCTCATTCTTTAGGATTAGATTATTTAATTTCTAATTAATTTTTAATCTATATTTCCCCAGTCTTTTATTGAATGTAATTTTTCTTGTATTGTCTGAAAAGGGTACATTTAATATTTCAGTTTTTCTTATTTGTTTGTGAGGTTTGTATGCCCTAATATAGTAAATTTTTGTAAAGGTGCCATGTACAGCTGAAAAAAAAAGGTATATTCCTTTCTATTCCTATTCAGTTTTTTTCCCAGAGGTCTATCATATCTAACTTTTCTAAACTTCTGTTTGTGTCATCAGCTACTTTCTTATTTATTTTATGATTAGATTTGTCTAGCTTTGGGAGGAGAAAGTTACAGTCCTCCATTAGTATGGTTTTACTGTCTATTTTCTCATATAAATCACTTAACTTTCCTTCAAGAATTTGGATGCTCTGCTATTTGGTGCATATGCTTAGTATTGATATTACTTCATTGTCTATGGTATCTTATATTGTTTCTCTGATTATTTCTTTTAATTAAGTCTATTTTTGTTTTTGCTTTGCCTGAGATCATGATTGCTACCCCTAACTTTTTTTTTTTTTTACTTCAGCTGAAACATAATAGATTTTGTTCAAGCACCTTATTTCAACTCTATATGCCTTTCTGTTTTGTGTTTTTTTTTGTAAACTACATATTGTTGGACTCTCTTATCCACTCTACTATCCATTTCCATTTTATGGGTAAATTCATCCCATTCACATTCAT
>NW_025356792.1:0-1094 GCF_016433145.1 Gracilinanus agilis | reverse complement strand
CTATATATATACACATATATAGGTATATATATAATAACGTTAGAGATCAACAAATGCCAGTTTGGTTTATTTTTTAAATGATTGTCTAGACTTGAGAAAGTGATGGCAAAATGTGAATAATTCAAATTAAACTTTAAATGATGGCCTGCATACATTTAATTTTCAGAGATCTGGTAATTAAACATTTACCAGCATACCTCTGTATAAGAGCTTATATATGTATATGTGAGATCCTAAGGTCCCTTTTTGCTTGAAATCTTTTTATTGCATAGGAAACTAAGAAAAATAAAGAACACACACACACACACACACACACAAATCTTGCCATTTCCTTCTCGAGTTCATTTTATAGATGAGGAACTGAGGCAAACAGGGTAAAGTGACTTGCCAGGGTCACAGTTAGTAAGCACCTGAGGCTGGCTTTCAACTCCTAATTACTAGTCCAGTGCTCTATCCACTGCACCACCTAGTTGCCCTGATATAAATTAAGGGGTAATTTCAAAGTGAAGGTGAGAGTGCCAGAAATGTCTCCCACAAAGCGTAAAGCTCCAGCTGAACTGCAGGAAGCCAGGGAAGCCCAGGAGGTCAAAACAAAGAAGGAGGGCATTCCAGACAGGGGGAGATGTCTGAGACAAAAGCACAGAATTGGGAGACCCTAAGGTCTCTTTTTGCTTGAAATCTTTTTATTGCTCAGGAAACTAAGAAAAATAAAGAAGTTCTAAGTCTCTGGGCTGGCTCTTTTATACTACCAGAAAAGAGAAGTGTTAATTATAGAGTTGTTCCAGAGACAGTTTGAATTAGTTCTGAAAGCTGATTATTAAATGTTCATTTTAAGTATTTATTCCTTAGAGATCAACAAATACCACAATGCAGGGTTTGGTTTATTTTTTAAATGATCGTCTAGACTTAAGAAAGTGATGGCAACATGTGAATAATTCAAATTAAACTTTAAATGATGGCCTGCATACTTTTAATTTTCAGAGATCTGGTAATTAAACATTTACCAGCTTATCTCTGTTTAAGAGCTTGCCTGATGAGGAGCTGAGATTGACTCAGTGTTTTTACATCATTGTTAATCTTCCTTCCTTCCTTCC
>NW_025356791.1:0-1555 GCF_016433145.1 Gracilinanus agilis | reverse complement strand
CTCGCGGCTGGTGCCGGGATGCTGGGATAGGCGGGGGCGGCCCTCGGGCGTCGTCCCACACCTCCGCCCCCAGCAGCTCTGTCGGCCTCAGGCTTCCCCTGCCCCGGGCCCAGGCCCCGCCGTAGGCCTTCCGTGGGGAGGCCCGAGAAGCTCCTTCCTTAGTCCGCAGCCCCTGCCCGTCGGGGCTGCCATCCGGAAGTGCCTTTGGGCAGCTCGTGGCGCCAGGAGGGGCGGCTGCTGGAGGAAGAGCCCGGTGCTGCGGCCCAGCGTTCTACACTCAACGTGGTTCCTACAGAAATGGGCACCAGAATGAGGCTCTTTGGGGGCCACGAGCCAGGCCTGGAGGCGGGAGGCCCTGGCCAAGTCCCTTTCCCCGCTGCCCGGCCCGCACCCCTCTTGTGCCTTGAACCGGGACTGAAGCGGGCCCTTTGGGGTGTGCCCCGGCCGGGGCGGGAGGAGAGCCCTTCGCTTCCTCACCTCAGTTCTCTCATCTGTCAGATGGGAGTCGGGCCTCTGCCTGCCTCACGAAGTGGTTGTGAGGCCTCAGTGGGCCGATGACTGCCGAGCCTCCGAAGGGCCTCCGGGGCTGGGCCTGCTCTCCCCAGCTTTCTCCTTGGCAAAGAGGATGACGGGTCTGAGGGCAGCCCCGTGCCCAGGACCCCCAGGAGGGCACCAGGCTGCTCGGGACCCCGTGCTGGCTCACTGGCGTGGGCAGGACCTTCCTCACCTTCCATTTTGGAATCGATACCGGATATTAGTTTCACAGCAGAAGAGCAGTAAGGGTGGGCCATGGGAGTTAAGTGACTTGCCCAGGGTCACCCAGCTGGGAAGTGTCTGAGGCCAGATTGGAACCCAGGACCTCCATCCGCGGAGCCAGGGGGCATTGGTTCCCAAAGGTTTGCCATGAGCTGCCTCTGCTTGCCTTCTGAAGGCACCCCCAAGTGGAGCAGGCTGCTTTCCTACAGAGGCCCCGCCGACCCCCGAAGGGAGGCCCTACAAGGCCGGGGTCCTGGGGTCTCCGGCTAGCCAGAGGGTTTCCTCCTTCAGATGCCCCCAGTGTGACCCGAGCTGGAGCGAAAGCGAGCCAGTCCATCCCACGGCCCAGCCCCAGCCTTTCCTCGATCCCTGGCACATCTCCGGCACTCCGGTTGGGGGCTCCCTTTGGGGGGCCGATCCCAGCGCCCCCTGCCCCCTCTGCTATGGAGCCGCTCTCGGTCAGGCAGCCCCGGGGGCTCTGCCCCATTCACGGGCCCAAGTAGAAGGGCCGGTTCCCTTGGGGCAGGCCGGAGTGGCCGGCTGGGGCTGGCTGTGGGCGCCGCCGCCGCCAGGGACGTGCACGGCTGCCCGAGGAGCCGGGGTCACTCTGCTGCTTTTTCTTTCCCAAATAGTACCCTTAGTGTCCAGAGTGACACAGTTCTGTCCGTGCAGTCCCAGTCCAGTTACAACCCCTTTGAGGACGAAGACGACACGGAGAGCACTGTCAGTGAGAAGGAAGACAATAAGCGGAAAAAGTTGGTGAAAGCGTCTGCCGTTCTGTCTTCCTCCTCCTCCTCCT
>NW_025356790.1:0-1066 GCF_016433145.1 Gracilinanus agilis | reverse complement strand
TTTCTTATTCACTCAAGTTTCTCTTGGTGTCCCCTGCTATTCAACCCTCTTTCCCATCCCCCATGCCATCTTAGATTATTTAGTGTTCCACCCTCACCCTGTTAATTATTCTTCTGATTACTATAATAGTGAATATTATAATAGTGAATAGAGTTCACTACAGAGAATTATACATAATATTTCTCTACAAAGGAATACAGATAATTAGATCTCACTGAGGCCCTTAAAAAGGCAAATTTAAAAATTATAAGTTTTCTTTCTTTCCCCTCTGTATCTTATTTACCTTTTCAGGTTTCTCTCGATTTTTGTGGTTGGATATCAAACTTTCCATTTAGCCCCGGTCTTTTCTGTGCAAATACCTGGAATTCTTCAATTTTGTTGAATGCCCATACTTTCCCTTGGAAATATATAGTCAATTTTGATGGGTAGTTGATCCGTGGTTGCAGGCCCAGCTCTCTTGCCTTTCTGAATATTGTATTCCACGCCTTGCGGTCTTTTAGTGTTGAGGCTGCCAGATCCTGTGTGATCCTGATTGTTGCTCCTTGATATTTGAATTGTTTCTTTCTGGCTTCTTGTAAGATTTTTTCTTTTGCTTGGAAACTCTTGAATTTTGCAATGATGTTTCTTGGTGTTTTCCTTTCTTGATCGAATGCCGCAGGTGTTCTATGAATCCTTTCAATGTCTATATTGCCCTCTTGTTGTAGGACTTCAGGGCAATTTTGCTGAATTATTTCTGTTAGTATAGAGTCCAGGTTTTTATTAATTTCTGGTTTTTCTGGAAGACCAATTATTCTCAAATTGTCTCTTCTAGACCGGTTTTCTTGGTCTGTCACTCTCTCATTGAGATATTTCATGTTTCCTTCTATTTTTTCAGTCTTTTGGCTTTGTTTTATTTGTTCTTGTTGTCTTGAGAGATCATTAGTTTCTACTTGCTCAATTCTAGCCTTTAGGGATTGATTTTCGGCCATAATCTTCTGGTAATCGGCCATAATCTTTTGGTTTTCGGCCATAATCTTCTTGTTTTCGGCCATAATCTTCTGGTATTCCTTTTCAATCTGGTCATTTC
>NW_025356789.1:0-8812 GCF_016433145.1 Gracilinanus agilis | reverse complement strand
AAGGAAGGAAGGAAGGAAGGAAGGAAGGAAGGAAGGAAGAAAATGAGTGAGTCTTGGCACCTTAAACATAACATATCCAAAACCAAACTCATTTTTCCTTCTGAACCCACACTTCCTCCAACCTTCCTCAGCTCTTTTGTGGGCACTGCAAACTTCTCCAGTCACTTAGGGTTTTAACCTCAGTCATCCTTAACCAGTCCCTTAATCACCTATATATCCAATCACTTGCTAAGCCAATCAATTCTTACTTCAGAATAACACCCAATTCTAATTCCTTTTCTCCTTTTATACTACCCTTTCCTTAGCTCTAATCTGAAGTTCATTATGTCTTTTCTAAACTATTCTCACATTTCCTAATTTCTCCTTGTCATTAGTCTTTCATCTCCAGTTCATTATTCAGTTGCCAAAATAATCTTCCTAAGGCTCACATCTGTTCCCCTGATTAAAAAAATTTTAGGAATTCCCTATTGTCTCCAAGATAAAATACAAACCCCTCAACCTGGCATTTAAGAGCCAGTACTATGAGTCTCTAGCTTTCCTTTCCAATTTTATTTCACAAAATTCCCCTTCTAAAACTTCTGGCTTTACCCCTAATTAGATCTACTCTCTCCTACCTCAAGCCTCAGCTGAAGTGGCATTAGTCCTGTGACACCTTCCTTCCCTTTACACCCCCACATGTTAGTGCTCTCCTAAATCATAATCCTTCCTGCAGCCTTTCAGCTGGTCTCTTCCTTTCCCCATCACTCCACACCCTGCAGTATAGTTCTATGTAAATAAGGGGATGTTCCCCCGCCCCAAGGAGAATGTAAGCTTAAAGGCAGAGATAATTTAGTTTTTATTTTTATATCTACTTTACTTTATACTTCATTTCAGGGCTTTGAAATAGTAGGTACATATTAAATAAGAGGCAATTAGATGGTTCAGAGGAAAACAATGGACCTAGAATCAGGAAAGCCCGAGTTCAAATTTAGCCTCAGATATGTACTAACTGTGTGGCGTGGGCAAGGCTTTTAACCTCTCTTGGCCTAATCCATTGGAGAAGAAAATGGGAAATTCTCCAGTATTCTTGCCAAGAAAACCCCACAGAGAGTACTGGCCTGCTAGAGTCTTGAAGTCACCAAGATGTGGATGTGACCGAACAATAACTGGACTGAACCCATCTAAATGTCTGAACAACAATTAAACAAGAACCAAACGCATAGATATTTGTTCTTCCTTCACATCCCATGCCTATCTGAGGGCAACAAGCTAAATGCAGAAGTCCTGCATGCTTTTGAACCTCACCCCTCCTTGGCAGCAAATGGGAACCTCTTTCTGCCAAAATCTCAATGATGGACTTCCATTCCCTGCCATCCCAACCCCAACCCCATCCCCGTGCAGTCCAAAGCACCTACGTTTCTCCTGGACGTAGAGATAACCCTCCATGGTGTACGGACTAATGGTCTTGTGCTCGTGAGGATTCTCCTTCATTTTCTTCATCAGTGATTCCACTTCTGACCTGGTACCTTCAAAGCGATTCCTCGTCTATAATGAAAGCGACTTTACTTAAATGAAAAAAATTAAATCTTTGCTCCTATCTCCACTAATCTGCACATCAGCCTAATAATTACAGGTGCTTAAAATTAAAAGGAAACAGGTACTTGAGGCTATAAAGACTCCTCTGTTTGCTTCTAAAGGAGGGCATGGCTTAAGAGGTCCTGAGCTCTGCAAATTTCCAAGTCCTTAAGACAGAGACAGGAGAAAACAAATAAAATTTAGATTAAAAGCTACATGATTGAGATGGGTTTCCATATATCTGTTTTCTTCCTAGAACCTCTTAAATGTAAAAACAGTGGAATTGCTCATTGACTACAGTAGGGAGGAAGGGAGGGAAAGAACATGAATCATGGAACCATGGAACCATGGAAAAACACTCTAAATTAAATTAATTAATTAAATAATCAAGCCAGCAAACAGATAATAAATAAATGGATAAGCAGATGAATAAATAAATGAATGAATGAATGAATAGATGGATGGATAAATAAGCAAACAAATGAACAAATAAATAAATGGAGGAGTGATTAAACAAACAAATGAATGAATGAATAAATAAATAAATGGATGAATGAATGAATGAATGAATAAGTGAATGAATAAATAAATAAATGGACAACAAATAAATGAATAGATAGATAAACAAATTGAAAAATGAATGAATGAATGAATGGGTGAATAGGCAGGTAAGTAAATAAATAAATAAATGATGGGATTTTTTAGAAAAACCTCTTGAGATTAACTTCTTTTTCTCTTTATTGGTTTGCTTAGTAAAGTGTGAGGCTCAAATTTGGCCTCAGACAGTTCCTAGCTGTGTGACCCTAGAAAGGTCAATTAATACCAATTGTTATTTTGTATTCATTCTAAGATAGAAAATGAGGGTTTTGTTTTTTTAAATAAAGTGCCTGAAGCATTTAATAAATTCTTAATTGCTTGGTTTATAACTAGAACAGAAAGATCATGTGGGCAAAAACAGAATCATGGCACAACCCAAACAGGGTCTCTAAACTAAAGTTTCAGACACCTGTGATTTAAGACAAATAACCCTGATTGCAAATATCTCATGGACCTACTATTTAAATTACACCATTGATGCCTGGGCATGGAATCCAAGAAGATCAAACAAAGAAAAGTCCCATATGTCACCAGAAACTGGAAACAAAGTGGGTAGCCCATTGATTGGGGGAAAGGATTGGGCAAAAAGTGGTCGATATGATGAAATCAGATGAACTTGGAAAGCTTGGTGTGAACCGTACAAACTCTTACAAGCTGACCAGAAGAATAATATATGTGACTATAATTACATAAATGAAAACACCACTGAAAAGCAGGTGGAATCTGATTAATTATAATGATCGAACTTGATCTCAGAGAACAGAAACATACTCCTACCACCCAAGCGATATGGGAGACTTTCAGGTGCAGAAAACTCAGGATAAGATGCAGTGTTAACTGGTTTTGCTTAACTAATTAACTAACAGAATTGGGGGAGATAAGGAAAATAACCAAGCTAAATAGCACAATGGATTAATCACCAGACCTAGAGTCAGGATAGGCCTGAGTTCAAATCCAGCTTCAGATATTTACTGGCAATGTCATTCTATGGATGTGGCTTCAACTCTGTTCATCTCAATTTCCCCAACTGAAAAAATGGGGATGATAATAGCACTTACCTTCCGAAGTTGTTGTGAGGATCAAATGATAAAATAATTGTAACAAGTTTAGCACAGCACTTGCCACATAGTAGGTTCTAGATAAATGTTAGCTATTAAATGGCATGGGCATTTTAAAAATAAGAGTGGGAGGAGAAGAAATACAAAATGAAAATAATAAAAATGAATCTAGGAATAAATTGGATTTTCTGCATACTTTCCTAAGAATTAAAGAATCATTACCATCGATGAAGAGGCAAAAGCATTCTCATCCCAATACTTCAGAAGTTTAAGATAACACGTAGTAAAAAATTAGAAGGAAGAACCACTAACTGTAGAATTTGATTCTTTTTATGGAGATTTTTAAAAAATTAGCAGCAACACCTCCCTCTCCAAAATAAAAGTTAGCTTTTCTCTAAAAGAATGTCTATGAAGTCTCTGAGGTATCCTGAAGATGTCTGTGTCTCTGCTGCCCATTTTGGAAAACAAGACCCAAATGAATTATTAACTGGATTATTTTCAGGGCAGTTACCCCTAGAGGCAGATGCTTTCTTTTTTGTTTGTTTGTTTGTTTGTTTTATAAACTAAAGATAATAATCTCCTATCCATAACTACCTCTCCTTCTCCAAACTAGACCCCTAAAAGGCAAAGACATCATTGCAAGGTGCCCCCCATTCCCACCCCAAGACCTTGTCTCTGCCCACTCACATTCTGTATGCTGATGGTCAGCTCTGTCTTGAAGTCGCTGAAATCCTTGGCAAGTTCATAACCATGGTGATAGAAGGTGAAGAGTCCCTGCAGGAATGCCAGCAGCTGTAAGAAAGGGAGGGAAAGAGAAAAGGAGAAACAAGCAAATTTAGAAAGGGGTAACAGCTCCAAGGAGTTGTCTCTGTGGTAGCAGGAAATTCTAATAAGAAAATTACTGCCTTCTCAAATTGAATACCAGGACAAAAATTAAATTATTGTGTAAAAGAGCCCTTATAACTTAGAGGAGAAAACAACACATCTATAAATGTCAAGAGAGAAAATGTTTTCAAATAGGAATGTTTAAGTCTCAATAAACAATTCAATAAACTCCTTTCCTATTGTACTATAATGTTCTATAACCCTTTAAGAGATAATTTTTTTCTAATTAACCCAAGTTTTCCCCCATCTTCCCCTACTGAAATATAAAACAAGTCCTGTTTCACCCTAAGGGAACATGGAAAGAGTTGTTTTTGTTTTGTTTTTTACCATACACAATTTTTAAAATATTCCTTCTTTGGAAAATGGAATCTATTAAGGAAGTAAGGAAGAGGAAGGAACTGAATAGCTCCCATAATCATGGTGTGGGAAATGGTGAGCAAATAGACATAAAATAAAGGGTATGCATAAAAATAAGGATGAAAAGGAAAAAAAGAGAACCTATGATCAGGGATTGAGGAGCAAGAAGAGAAGAGAGACATCAGAGCAAAAACTTTAATTACAGATAACTAGGATCAAGCCCACCCTTTCCTTTCACCATCTTCTCCTTGGCAAAGGGGTAGGTGAGCAGAAACAAAAAAAGAAAAAAAAAACAGAAAGGGAAAGGATGAGAAGTGTTGTGAGGAAGATTAATAAATGAGAATTTAGGAGATTTAGAAGGCAGGGCTGAAGGATTCTAAATGGAATGGGGAAGCAGGAAGTGTGGCCTCTCTCTGAGATGGACTCCATGGTGGCTGGAGACAAGTTATAACTGATCCTGGGAGACCTCAGAGGAAGTGGAGTTTGTACCCTGATTTCCTGGGATCCAGAAGGAAGACTGTCATCTGCTTGTGGGAGATTTTTGATAGAGACTATTAAATCCAACCTGAGTTGCTAGTTAACTTGGGCTGGTTTAACTCCCAGATCTACCCACCTGAAGGAGTACAGACTGTGGACCTGAGAAAGCTGTACCATCGCTGGATTTTGACAGGACTCAGCAGTGAGGATCGCACTTTCCTTCCTGATCTCCATTGTGCCCTGCCCTGCTATAGTTTTAGCTTAGTGTAGATAAGTCCATTCCCTGTCCCTGAGGCTTGCCCATAGACTGTAGAATAGAACCCCCTTTTCCCTTCTTTAGACTATAGTTTTCTTAAATTAAACTTTTGTTTACAGGCCCTCTTGTCAATATCATTTACTTGCAGTTTCTCTGTCTCCCTGGCTAGGTGGGTCAGTGTGGAAGTTAAGGCCCAACAGTCACTCCTGTCAAATGCCATTTCCCCAAACTGCCAAACCCAATTTCCCAGCTTAAGTCCCCACCTATTGTCCATTCCTGTCCCCTACTCACCCTTCTGAACCCAGATAAATATTTAATTTAACCTCCAGGTTTTTTCCCCATAAGAGAAGCAAATATAGAATTATGAACCATAACCATGAATGTGAGTGGGATGAACAAAATATCCCTTCACAGACTTGGAAATTTCAGAATATCAAGGGAACTAATGAAATAAAAAATGAAGGATGGGAACCTAGCAGTACCAGATCTTAAACTGTACTATAAAGCAGTGGTCATCAAAAAATAATATGGTACTGGTTAAGAGACATTTCTCTGGGGGGGCAGCTGGGTAGCTCAGTGGATTGAGAGTCAGGCCTAGAGACTAGAGGCAGGAGGTCCTAGGTTCAAATCTGGCCTCAGACACTTCCCAGCTGTGTGACCCTGGGCAAGTCACTTGACCCCCCATTGCCTATCCTTATCACTCTTCTGCCTTGGAGCCAATACACAGTATTGACTCCAAGACAAAAGGTAGGGGCTTTAAAAATAAATAAAAATAAATAAATAAAAATTATAAAATTAAAAAGAGACATTTCTCTACCCTCTTCTTACATTTTTCCACTTTCACTCTTTCCACCTCTTTGTCAATAAAGCTACTATCCCCTACACTCCTTTAACTCCTTATTCTATCATCAGTCTCGTGCTGCAAAGCCTAGCCTTACACTATTTACATTAGGCACTGCCTTTGGTCCTACTCATATGTAGCTGAATGAAGCTAGAAATAATTACAATAGGAAGGTGACTTGGTCCACTACAAATTTTTGTTACATACTTGAATCTAATCACTATTGTAAGACAATCTTATTACACTTCCCTAATTAACTCACCATCCCCACTTCCCAGAGTGGTTCTTCCAAACCTTTTTATTCCTCCTCCAGCTTCCTTCCCATGGGCTCCCCCAATGTCTCCTCTCTCTCAGTTGAGAATGTCGCCTCATTTCAATTGAAAAAATTGAGGCCATTTACAAAGAATTTCCTCTCACATTAAATCACCCAAATGCCTTCTGTCACTATCTTCTCCTTTGCCCCTGTTTCACATAATGGGTTGTTCCTTCTCTTTTCTAAGGAAAACTCCTCTAGTAGGGCAAAGGATATCATAACTTCCCATCTTCTCTAGTAGATGGTCCCCTCTATCATCCCCACCCCCTCTACTCCTCAGTCACTCCTTCTCTCCTGGCTGCTGCTCAAGCTCACCAACACAACTATGCCTCAACCATTCTCAAAAAACTTCACCTGATCCATCCCATAACTTTCCTCCCCTTTGTTACTAACGCCCATCAAGGAGATCAAAGATTCCCTAAAATATTGATGCATTTGGTATATTGACCACCTACTTAAAAAATTATTGGCATACAGATCCAAAGTTGGGGATCTGAGTTCAAATCTGACCTCAGCCATTTTCTAGCTTTCTACCCTGGCAAGTCACTTAATAATTGCCTAGACTTCCTAGCTGTGTGACCCTGGGCAAGTCATTTAACCCCCACTGCCTAGCCCTCACCACTCTTCTGCCTTGGAACCAATACACACTATTGATTCTAAGACGAAAGGTAAGGGATTAAAAAATAATAACAATGATAATAATAATTGCCTAGCTGAGAGGTTCCCAAACTTTTTTGGCCTATCGCCCCCTTTCCAGAAAAAATATTACTTAGCCCCCTGGAAATTAACTTTTTTTATTTTAATAGCAATTAACAGGAAAGATAAATGCACCTGTGGCCATCACTGCCTCCCTGGATCTTTGTAGCACCCCACCAGGGGGCAGTAACGACCACTTTGGGAATCACTGGCCTAGCCCTTAACTCTCTTCTGCCTTGGAACTGTGAAGAGTGAATCAAACTTTCTTTGCCTATCAATCAGCACTTTTAAATTCAATCAAAAACTTAGGCACCCCTACTTAACACTAAACAAGAGAATTCATGAGTCACTTACTAGAGTAAGCTCACACTTCCAAATGCCACTCCCTTGGGCAGTGCTAGGCAAATTGAAAGTCTGCAATTGGTTCCCATAAAGTGGAGGAAGTGATGTCAAAAAAAGACTATAAAAAGTCCTGAACTTCCGGGGGGGGAGGTGGCTTCTCTTTTGAACTTCTTCTTTGGAAGATGACTTCGGAGACCCTCATGTTGATGAGCTGGTGTGAGTAGCAGGTCTACCTTTCCTGGCTTCTGGAGAGGCCTTACTTTCCTGGAGGAGGCTGAGGCTGTATTGGAGGATTGAACCCTCCAATACACCAGGGTCCTCTGGCTGAAAATTACCGAGCCCTGCCAGGGCTAAACTGAACACTAGAGCAACACTTAGGGCGATGGGCTAGACATTTCTCTACCCTCTTCTTTTCCATTTCCACTCTTTCCACTTCTTTGTAAATAAAGCTACTAAAAGTCATTTTGACTTAAGCTATAATATTTTTAAATTGGCAACCACAATATTACTTTAAAACTTTCATATTAGCATAAAAACCTAAATTTTATATTCTTACAGAACCAATTATTTGTATAGATCTAAGACAGAAATTAAGAGTTTTAATAAATAAATGCATTTTGTTCACTGAAAAAATTTAAATTTCATTTTAAATAACCAAAAGTTTTATTGCCATAATCAGTCATTCAAGTGACTACCCCAAATCGATTGACAAATGAACCTCAACTTTTTTATAGACTAAACATCAAGAACCTATTTTCTAAAGGATGTGTTAAGTCCCAAGCATGTTCCTCATCAACTTTGAGTCCATTAGTCCACATAAGTTTTTGCGGTCTATGGAGATAAGACCTACTTCCCTGGGGACCCTTCTGGAAGCTATATCAGTGGTTAGAAAACATAATAAATATAATCAGTTCCTAGCCCCTCTCTACTCCAGTGATGCCTGAGAGGCAAAGGGAGGTGAAAGGAACAGAAATAGGAGAGAAAAAGCCAATAGGTTCTTTAATCTTCTCCATCATTTCCCTGGCCCCAAGTTCATTGAATGATGTTATATAAGTAGAGAAGCCAAGACTTAGTAACAGAAATCTTAGTAACAGTAAAGTCAGCTGGAGACACAGGTCAGTGATAACAGCTCCTGGAAGAGGAAGACTATCTGCACTGAAATTCCTCTCCCTATGGCACTGGCTAATAAAAGTACAGTTACCCAACAGCAGCTCACTTACAGTAGAATCTGAACAATAGGTTTTCTTCCCTATCTCCTACCACAACACAAAGAGTGCTGGTCTCACCTCTTTTTAATCATTCTAGGGAAGAAGTTAGCAGTAGCAAACAAAATAATACTACTGAGTAATTCTAACTGATAGGATCCACCAGTCAACAAGAGTAACCCCAGAAAACGGTCATTAACCCTACATTGACATGTACATTTAACTTTAACA
>NW_025356788.1:0-5055 GCF_016433145.1 Gracilinanus agilis | reverse complement strand
TTATAGTTTAAATAAAAAATGTATAATTGTAATATATAACTGTATTTAATAAACCAAAAATAGGTAAATTAATATAGGTAGAATTGTCATCTATAGTGCACAGAGTGTCTACACTACCCTACAGCAAATGTTTCATCCTAGAAATGGGGCCCCGTACTTCTCTGTATGCAGCCGCATGTCATCGAAAATGGCTGCACTGACACGTGTGTCATAGGTTTGCCATCACCAATCTAGATTATGTGTTTGGAGCCTTTTTCTAAGGCTTTGGAGTTACCCAGTTCTCTTCCCTACCAGTCTATGGGCTCCCCAGCCTGGTGCAGGTTTGAGTATCATCTTTGAATTTGTGACTTCAGGAGTTTCCATCTAGTGCATTAAGCAGCATATGGCGTTTGGGTCCAAGAACCGAAACTGAGCTCTTGCAGCCAATGTCTCCTCTCTGACCCAGACAGAAATGGCCGCCAGTTGTGAAGTGCCCAAAGGGTTACAGAATCTTTTCTTTGTAGAAGAGAGGGATTGGGTGTGGAGCATCACTGAACAGTCCATCTTTACGTATTTCTCCTTCCTTTTCCTTCTGTTTCAGAGAATGGATCTCTGAATGGAAGGAGTTATTTGTAAATGAAGGTGACTTAACAAGAGATCAATCCATTAAGAAGGCATCTACAGAAATGCATTCCCCACAGCCACCCATTGAGGGAGATAAAGCAAGTATTTTTATCACCGTCTTACCCAGGAAGAAATTGATACCAAGAGAGATTAAGTGGCTTGACTCGTGTTATACAGCTAAAACCTTTCCAAGGTAGGATTTGAACCCATATCTTTAGAGTCCCAATTCAGCTGTCTCCCCTATGCCACACAAGACTCCTCTCTGACATATAAGACTTTTCTTCATAGATATTTGAGATGAATACGTTAGACTGAAATGGGTTGTGTGTGGATAAGAGCTATTCACTCAGTTTAAAGGATCCTTTTTAAGTCTCAGGCATCCAGAATTTGATGGATTGGTTATAGTCGTAGGAATCTTCCATTCAACAAGTCACTTGTCTGCCTCAGTTTCTCAGCTGGGAAAAGAGAACCGGTTCTGCCACTTGATCTTGGGCTCCAGACAGAGGGGAAGGATGTCTTTATGAAACAATAACAGAATAATGCCTTTGGAATGCCTTCATTCTCTTCAGAACATTCTTGCTAGAGGACTCAAGGCTGAGGTTGGGATGTACCTTTCAGAGTGGGAAGACTTCATCCTGGCCCCCCTGATGCTCGGTGCACTGCCACCAAAGGACACCCTGTACCCTGGCCCTACACCTCCCTTTGGACATTCTACTCCATTCCTCAGCCAAGGTCAGAGATCCCACCACCTGGTCATACTTATAACTTTTATTGTAGCTCGCTGACGGCAGGGGTGGCCTTCTCACTGCCGACGTCTCTCACCAGCTCTATTTCAGGCAAATCCCGAGCTAGGGGCTGGATCAGGAACAGTTGGGGCCTCCAGTAAACCCACAGGATTGAGGTTAGAGCCTCCTAAAGTTTAAGACTGGAGCTTAAGACTGATGTCCCAGCCACATCTGAGGGACCAGGGAGGCTGGCTCGCCCCTTCACCCAACTGACCCTCAGGCCCTGATGGAGAACAGCTGGATCGGTCTGACCCATTCTGGGCTTTTTCTGGGGTGTTGGAGTCCCTGGGGACAGCGACTCACCCCAACTCCTTTCACTGAGTTCCATTCAATTCCACATTTACTGACAGTAGCTATGAAGGAAGGTTTTCTCTCCACTCACACCTATCCCAGGAGTCTGTGGGGAAGATAATAAATAAGACTTCTAAGCACTGGAACAGCATAATGGAGAGAGTGCTGGACCTGGAGTCAGGAAGACTTGAGTTCAAATTAGACCTCTGACACTCTCTACCGCTTAGAGTCTAAGCAAAATCACTGAACCTCTGCCTGCCTTAATTTCTTCAGCTATAAAAAATGTGATCATAACAGCACTTCCTTCCCAGGATTGTTGTGAGAATCAAATAAGATAATAATTATAAAGTACTTTGAAAACCTTAAAGGGCATGTAAGTGTTAGTCATTATTATTTTTTAATTAAATATTTTTAAAATTACTTTAAAATTATTAAAATATTTAATAATTTATTAGATTATCTTTATTATCATATAAATTATTAATCATTAAATTAAATAATTTAACGATTTAAAATTGAAAACATTTTTCTTAAAAAAAAAACAACAACTTACTTTCTCTTGTAGAATCAATACTAAGTATCAGTTCCAAGGCAGAAGAGCACTAAGGGCTAGGTAATGGGGGGTTAAGTAACTTGGCCAGTGTCACACAACTAGGAAGTGTTTGGGATTAGATTTGAACCCAGAACCTCCCATCTCTAGGCCTGACTCTTTACCCACTGAGCCACCCAGCTGCCCTGTCAGCTTACCATTATTAAGACACCCTTCCTGCCACCCAAGATGTTACAATCTAGTGGATTGGGATGGGAGTGAGGGAGTGGGGCAGATAAAGCATATACACAAATCACATTCTAAAAAATTACCAAAATGTCTCATATGTAAAAGGTGTTTAATAAATACTGATTGACTCTGAGTCATAATGTTACAGTAGAAACTTGGAATAAGGTGGACCTAGGCCCCAATCATAAATCATTTAACCTCCTTGGAGTTCCATTTAAAATAAAGGAATTAAACTAGTTGGCCTCTGAGGTCCCTAGGCAGAAAGAGAATTTGTATTTGTATAGACCAGTGGTTCCCAAACTTTTTTGGCCTACTGCCCCCTTTCCAGAAAAAATATTACTTAGTGCCTCCTGGAAATTATGAAACTATTTATTGAACTCATAATAAAATGTAATACAAAAAAAGTGTGGCCATCACCACCTTCCTGGATCGCTGCAGCACCCACCAGGGGGTGGTGGTGCCCACTTTGGGAATCACTGGATAGAGGCTACTCTTTGCCAGGCACTGTGCTAAATGCTTTACAAATATTATCTCATTTGATCTTCAGGACAATGGGGGTGGGGTGGGGTGTGGTTTAGGTGTGGTTATTATCCCATTTTGTAACTGAGGAAACTGAGGCAGGCAAAGTTAAAGTGACTTGCCCTGGGTCACATAGTAAGGACCTGAGTCAGATTGAACTCAGGTCTTCCTAAATCTAGGCTCAGCACTCTATCCACTGTGCCACCTAGCTTTATATCTCCAAAGCTGGGGATCGACATACCCCATCCCCAGTGTTACTATTTTTTCTCTCTTCAAAATGCTTTGTATTTACTGTGTGCACAGTGTATCTGAATTTCCCTCTTCTTCCCCCAAGAATGGAAGCTCCTTGAGGGCATGCATTATCTTACTTTTGTCTCTGCATTCCCAGTGTCTAGTTCATAGTAAGTGTAACCCAAATCCCAAAGACCATTAGAATGGGACTTTCTCCTAATTGGTGATCACTGCTATGCACTGGGGAAGGGTTGGGACAGAATTAGTGCTGGGCTTTCCAGTTCTTTGAGCTTGATAGTGTCTTCAGGAGCTTTTGAATTCATGAGAGAGAAGATGGGTGACACCAACTCCTCTTGAGGTTGCTAAAGAGAGAATAAGTCTGGGAAGAAGCTGCCATGAAAGGAACTAGCAGTCTTCGTCATGCCCCTATTCCCAGCTTGTTACACTAGAAACTTTAGGGAATTTCCCTTTGAGTAATATCTGGGGAGCTATCTCCCTCTCCTCTCTCTCCATCTTCCTTTCTCTCTCTCTCTCTCTCTCTCTCTCTCTCTCTCTCTCTATCTATCTATCTCTATTTATCTCTCCCTCCCTCCCTCCTTTCCTCCCCCTCTCCCTCTCTCCTCTCTTTCTCATTCCTTCTCTTGTTCCATCTCTCTCTCCTCTCCTCTCCTCTTCTCTTCTCTCTCTCCCTCTCCCTCTCCCCCTCCCCGCCCCCTGTCTCTTTCTCATGCTCATTGCTAATGGAAAAGCTCCTTCACTCTGTATTTTCTGGTATATATATATATATATAAAATCATATATTACATCACACATATATCATCTATATGGTATATATATCATACATATGGTATATATAGCATATATTGGGTATCTCTCATTTATACACCATATGTATTATATATATTCTATGTATAGTTTATCTGATTTCAATTTTGCTATTTATTTGGATAAATGAATTTCTTTGCTATTTGCTTTGTTTATGTTCGTTATGGAACTGATATTTGATCAGGCCTTGAGCATACAGCTTGGTGTATTCCTTTAGTCATTAATGAATGGCAATCAAAGTTTAGCTTCAACTTTAAAACTAGATCTTCATGACTATTCATATTTATGGAAGCAGGTAGATATAATTTAAGCTCAGCGGAGGTCAGCATCTGTCCTTTAGCTCCTGGCAGAAATTTAAATCCTCCTTAGAGAAAGTGGGAGGAGAGAAGAAGCTAGTGATATCTAGTCTGCTGTGCTACATGGAGAGAGAAGCCTTGCTACATAAGTATCTAACAGTTTTTGAAAGGAATTAAATGAAGCTAAATACAAAATGTGATGTTACATGATTGCAAGGGAATAAGGATTATCACTCTCCTCAAGAGTTGAGGAAAGATCAGAAATGCTTTCATTACAGTCAGTAGAAGCCTTAGGTTTTACATCAACTGATAAACAAAGTTTTCTAAATGCCTACTATGTTCATAGCACTGAGGAAGCAAATAAGGTGATCTTTTTTTCTTAAATAACATTCTCTAAAAGAAGAAGCAATAAAAATACAGAAAAAAAATAGAAATAGACAAAAAGATTGGCACCTGAATCTGTGTGCCTTGTGTACTTTGAGGCATGGGCTAAGCTAGAAGGCTTTTGGTACCTTCCAGATCCAAGAATAGATTCTGGAGTGGAAATCTAGAAAAGAGGAATGACCTAGGTTTAGGGTTTCTCTCTCAGTGTATTGTTAGAAGTCCTTGAGGACAGAGATTCTCTTGGTTTTTGTCTTTGTATCTCTAGTCTACAACATGGTGATTTCTTTTCTTTCCTTCTTCTTTCCTTCTTCCTTCCTTCCTTCCTTCCTTCCTTCCTTCCTTC
>NW_025356787.1:0-4329 GCF_016433145.1 Gracilinanus agilis | reverse complement strand
GATAAAAGGAACACTTTTGATTACCAAAAATCAAAAAATCCTTCCACAAACAAAATCAATGTAGTTAAATTAAACATTCTTCACAGCAAACTTTTTCTGAAAAAAGATGTGATATCCCATCTGTGGGGATACCTCCAGATGTGGGGAATTGATTTACATGTATAAGAACAAAAGTCACTTATAAAAGATAAGTTCTTGAAAAAAAGAAGGGTAAACTATCAACAACCTTATAAAAACACTTCAAATCAGTAACATTAAGAGAAATTCAAATTTAAAGAACTCTCTGATTCTATCTTATACAAATCAGATTAGCAAAGATTACAAAAATGAATAATGGCAATTTCTCATAATGACTATGCACTACTTTTTAAGGCTATAAATCAGTACGAGAATTCTGGAAAGCAATTTGAAATTATGCTTCCTCTTCTTCCCCTCAAAAAGGAGAAATTGTGATGTACCCCCCAAAAAAATAAAAAAGAAGGAATGAAAAGAAAGAAAAGGAAAAGGAAATAGTGTCAAAGAAACATTTGAAAAGCAAGAAGGAAGGAGAAGAGGTCAGATTGTGACATGGACTGGAACTACCATGTTAAAATTACATAATAAATTCATGATTTTATAAATAAAGTTCCTTTCCAATTCTTTGTATGCAGAAATGTTCATATTTGTTGGTGATAGATAATAATAGTAGAACAATAATAGAAAGAATAGAAATAGAATAGAATAATAATAAAAGAAAAAATAATAGAATAATAATAATAGAAATTATTATTTCTATAATAATAGAAAGAAAAATAATAGGAATAATAATAGAAAGAAAATAATAGAGATAAAAAATAATAGATAATAATAGAAAGATAAAATTAAAATCAATTAATATTATCTTACACCATATAAAGAGAGACTTAGTATCAAAAATGAGGGAGTTGATAACACCTATATACTTGGCCCTAGGTAGAGCACCAGGAATATTGGGCTTTGTTCTGTGTGCCATTTCAGGAAAGATAATGTCAGACTCAAGTGTATCCCTGGTCAGAGCTGAAGGTTTCAGGTCTCCCTGAGTATTCCTGCTCAGAACACTGTGGATTTCAGGACTTCCAGGAGTCCTCCGGTCAGATCATTGACAAGATTCATGCCTGCTTACCTGAGCTGCTGCTGACTTTCCTGGTACTCTTCACCCAGGGCCTGAGGGCTTCTGGCTGTCTTTTTAAAAATGATTTTTCCTACCTTCTATCCCTCCCCTACAAGGCAGGTAATATAATAGAGGTTGTACATAGACTATCATATAATACACATTTCTCTGTCCTGGGATGGATGGATGAACTCAGTGTTGTGTCTCTTTGGATTTCTTTATCTCTTTTTGATCTAGAGCCTTTTTAAGAAAACATTCATGATGAATTCTATGTGTACTGGAAAGACCTCCAGGAACTGATGCAGAGTGAAAGGAGCAGAGCCAGAAGAACATTGTACACAGAGACAGATACACTGTGGTACAATAGAATGTAATGGGCTTCTGTACCAGCAACAATGCAATGACCCAGGACAGCTCCGAGGGACTTTTGAGAAAGATGCTACCCACATTCAGAGAAAGATCTGTGGACGCAGAAATGCAGAAGAAAAACAACTGCTTGATCACATGGGTTGATGGGGATATGATTGGGGATGCAGACTCTAAATGATCACTCTATTGTAAATATTAATAATATGGAAATAGGTCTTGATCAATGATGTAAAACCCAATTGAATTACTCATTGGTTATGGGAGGGGGTGGGAGGAGGAGAGGGAAAGAGCATGATTCATAACCATGAAAAACAATTCTAAATTAATCAATTAAATAATTCATTAATTAACAAAACCCCCTAACATTTAATTATTTAATTATTCACTTAATCAATAATAAAATTATTTAATCAGATCGAAGACAATTATTTAATTAATTAAAGAGAAGAAAGTATTCACCCAACTTTTGCTGCAAGACTCATAATAACATGGACTGAACTGAATTCTGAGATGCCCCATTCCATTGTTATGTGTTATTTAGAACTTAGGATTAAAAGCCTAGTCCTCAATATTCTGGAAAATATGTGAAATATTGGTATCAAAAGCTTTTTAAGTGGTAATTTGCCTGGTTTTCCAATAAGTCACTTCTTGCAGAATATTTCTACAATTACAAAATGGAAAAAGGCTTCCATACTGAATATAGTGGAGAATATCTAAATAAAAAGAATACTATCAAGTGCCAAGATATCAAGATGAAAGACCCAAAATAAAATTCCATTTTTATAATTTTATTTTAACTGAAATGCCACTTTTATGAAATGAAAGCAACTGGTAAATATTTGAGTGATGTTTATGTGTCTTATGGAATGTTTACAGGCTTCTTCAAAAATGAATAAGGGAGAAACATGGTCATATTTTTTTTCTGCTAGTCTTATCCAAATGGAATATATTTTTCAATAAAATTCTCAGGGTAAATTTGGTAATTTACCTTGAAAAGCCATTGTTTAAACTCCTCTTTGCTCTTCATTGGTTTCCCTATCCATTTTTTTCTCCTTTGGAACACATACAAAGTGTGAAATATTCTTTGAGACTAATAATGGCAAATTGCTATTAGGGAGGAGCAAGAAAATGATTCCCCTGTGTACAGTTTAAAATAATTCTGCTTATTCCATTCCCAAATTGCAGCTACTTGACAAAACCCGAACATGGGATTTCTTCTTTTTGTTTTCATGAAAAAGAAGGCTGCATTTTCAAAGCTATTTTATCTTTGAATCCTGGCCGTGTCACTTCTCCCTTTGTGACCTTGGATAAATCACATCTCTCTCCAGGTTTCAGTTTCCTAATCTGTAAAAATGTGCCAATTGGATCAGATGAATTCTAAATTTCCTTGTGACTCTCAACCTATGAAGCTACTTTCTGTTAAGCAGAATGGATTGTCCATTAACATTTGCTTTTCTCCTTTTAATTGTCCCACAATATACTGCTTGTGATCCAGCTCGCATTTTCTCTGTAGTCAGTTGTCACAGAGGATGGATGATGACATCAGAAAGCAGAGCACTGAATATGAAAGATAAAGAGATTTATTTTTCACTGATAGTTGATTTCATATGATTTTATGACTTCTTTTGGTCAAATCTTAATCATGTAGCCAATTAGATGGCTCAGTGGATAGAGTCCAGCCAGGAGGTGGGAGGTCCTGGGTTCAAATTTGGCTTCAGATACTTCCTAGCTGTATGACCCTGGGCAAGTCACTTAACTCCAAATGCCTACTCTTAACCATTCTTCTTCCTTGGAACCATTACTCAGAATCAATTCTAAGACATAAGAAAATTTTAAAAAAATCTGAATTGCTACCAGAGTATTCCCTATGTTTAAAGGAAAAATGAGGAATTAATATATCTGTATAATCACAAATGCTCAGGTCTTATAACTTCAAGTTGTTTGAGACATTATTTACTTATTTTTGAGACTTTGTCACTTATTAGTTGTGTGACATTTCTGGAGGTCATTTAACTGCTTTAAGCTTCAGTTTCCTTATGAGTAAAATGGGGGCCACAACACTTGCTCTTAGGATTTGCTATGAGGATCAAAAGAGATACTAGGGATGTGGGAGAATTGGCATCTTTTACTTAGGCTAGGCTATTTCCTTTCAAGGGGTCAAGGAGGCCATCTTTGGAAATTGTTTATAAGAACTTGGGTTCAAATAATGATGTGGCTTCCTTGTTGTTCCACTTAGCTAAGAACAGACAGGCTCAGCATCAGAGGGCTGGCACCAAGTAATGACATTTTTTACCATAAGAAGAAATGAAGCCATCTACAAAAGTGTGGAAAGGATTACAATTAATGTTGGTGAAAGGAATTCCACACACACAGTATGAAACTGCAGGGTTAAGCTTGTGTTTGCCCAATTATCTTTAGCAATTAAAAAAATTAAAACCATTTATCAAGTTACCTTTTGACTGATCAGAATGAGCATGAAGATTAGGGACCCAAAAAAAAAACAACAACTCATCCTTCCTTCATTCCTCCTAATAATTCATCCTGACTGGAATACGAATAGGCTAGAGACCCTTGAGTTAGGGCTGATTTTTCTTTGGTGGGGTTGGGGAGGGGAAAACCAAAGCCAAAGTCAAACTTGTAGTTCATCAAGTTGAAGAAGAATTGCAAACAGAGATTACTTGAGAAGTAGGTCAGGGTCAGTCACAGGATAAGCCAGGAATGTTTTTAGAAGCAGTATTGACTGAGCTGAGGCCACCCTCAATGGTAACTAGAGATTTATGACTAACCCCAGAAGCCTTGGTGACCAATCCTCTTAAACTTGTCCTGATAGT
>NW_025356786.1:0-2162 GCF_016433145.1 Gracilinanus agilis | reverse complement strand
CTGTCTTCTAACTGTTAATTTCCTTTTGATCTATTTCTCACTTCTCTCGCCAAATCTCTTTATCTTTTTCATCATCTCAGATTTGAACTCTTCAAGAGCTTGTGACCAGTTTTCATTATTTAGAGAAGGTTTGGATGTGATTGCTTGTTTGTTCTCCTCTGCTGTTTGTTCTGTTGTCTGGATTTTCTCTGTGTAAAAGTTGTTGAGTGTTAAAGATTTCTTCTTGTTCATCTTTCTCTTCTGTGGTTCCTGATTCTGGCTTGCCATTGTTAGCCCAGCTCCTTCTCAACTTTATCCTCACACCCAGGGTCTGTCTGTGCTCTTTAAGCTCCTGAAGTCTCAGGTCTAGTTGTTCTCAGGGTCAAGCCTCCTGTTGGTCCCCTTGCTTGTTCCTCTGCCCGAAGCTCCTTTAACAGTCTCAGGGTGCTGCTTCTACAGTTGTGCACCTGTCTGCACTGGGTCCCCACTCAAGGTCCAAGCCTGTGCTCAGGATCCTTGTCTGAGCCTGCGTCTGTGCCTTCACCCATGCCTGAGCTGAAGGTTTGTGTTCAAAGTCCACATGTTCTTTAGACTCTTGGGGTCTTAAGTCTTGCTGCTCTCAGGAGCAGGCTCTGGAGCTGTCAATGACTTAATGAGTGTCCCAAACTTGCTCTAAATATTTTGGACTGGCTTTGGCACTGTAGGTGGTATGGGGGGGAAAGGGGTTGCTCAGCTCATGTTTTAGTGAGAGCTGTTTCACCCCTTTATAGCATGGAAATGCCCCGATCCCACATACCTTCTACACTGCGCCCTGTTGTGGGGTCCCTTCTTTCGTCTGGATTTGTTTTTATGTCCCCTTGAGGAGTCCTATATGTTTTGGTTAGGAGAGGTTAAGCAGCTGCTTTTTACTCTGCTGCCATCTTAACCCGGAACTCTGCTAATCATCTATTAACAACAGCATTCAGAGTGGACCCTGGAACTTCTTAAAGCCCTTTGCTGGGAGTTGTTCACAGGCTAATAATCATCTAAAACACAATCGCTGGCACAAGTTGGCTTACCCCCATCCTCCCTTACATTTTCTTTTGAGCACAGCAATCCCTAGCTTTGCAGGGATTGTGCCTCAATCTGTGCCTCAAATGGCTCCCTCTGTCCCTCCATTTAACACAGCTTATGGCAGTGAATTCCACCCCAGCTCCCAGTTTGCAGACTTAATCTTGAACTAAAACTCATAGAAAGCTAGAGGAATATATACACTCTTGATCCTTGGATATCTCTTCCTTTCCCCTCCATCTCCCATTGGAATAACTAGGGAGAAAAAAACAGAATTTTCACTTGCTATTGTAGATGTAGGGTAGTGTGTTTGGGCTGATAACTCACAATCATAGACTTGCAGAGCTCGAAAGTACCTGAGATATCTACTCCAAGTCATAATGGAACAACAGTCCTTTCTACATCTTATCCAGGTGGTCATTTAGAATACTCTTGAAGACCTCCAAGGAGGGGATGCTATTACTTCCAGAGATATTCCCTTACATTTCTGGATAGGAATCTTAGGAAGATTTCCTTACCTGGATGTGAAATCAGCACCTATGCAATGTTCTCTCAGGTCCTCCTAGAATCAACTATTGCTTTGCTCCAAGCAATTCTTCAAGTATATGAAGACAACCATTTTATCCCCTTCATATTTTCTCTTCTCTTCAGTAAACATCTCCAATCCCTTAAATCAATATTCCATAACTTTTTCTAGTTCCCTCACCATTCTGTTCCTTGTCTTCTGGACACAGTGTTGCTTGTCCATGCCTTTTTAAAATATTGTGCCACAGCCTGGACATAATATGCCAGATGTAGCCTGAGTAAGGAAGGCTATTGCAGAACTACTGCTTACATGAGTTTGGTGGGGGACAAAAGAGAACAAGGAAGGCTCTGAGAGGTAGGGGAGTGTTAGCCACTGAGGATAAGAAGGGCTAGGGAGACTTATTCCTAACCTTTCACAGAGGAGATGTTACTGGAAGAATGGAAAAATCTAAGGACTTAGCTACATTTTTTCTAGAAAACTGTTGTCTACATAATTGTATTAAGGGGAAGGAAAGTACAATGGAAAATGACAAACATTTTTAATAATAAGTATATAAATGGTCTGATAGTAGAAAATGATAAAGAACTAAATTATTCAACTGTTTCAT
>NW_025356785.1:0-5720 GCF_016433145.1 Gracilinanus agilis | reverse complement strand
GTGAAGGTGACCTTGAATTCTTAAGGCTTCTGTTGAGAGACCCTAATCTCTAGTAGGTTCTATTAATTTGGAAAGTTTTGAGTATGGGACCAGGAATAGTTGAATTTTTTTCTGCTTGTTTGAGGATCAGACTTCCTAAAAGTGGAAAGCATCATTTAAATCTAATTAATGCAATTCAGTAAGAATTGTTTTTAAAACAGTTACTATATACTAGGTGAGATTTAATTCTGGAACACAGTGATTGAAAAATATCTTAACTAGGCAAAAATAAGTCATTCATTTCTTCCTTACCTTCCATCCTGGAATTAATACTATGTATTGGTTCCAGGCAGAAGAGTGGCAAGGGCTAGACAATGGGGGTTAAGGGACTCGCCCATGGTCACACGGTTGGCAAGTGTCTGAGGCCAGATTTGAACCCAGGACTTCCCATTTCTAGATCTGGCTCTCAAATCACTGAGCCACCCAGCTGCCCCCAAGTCATTCACTTCTGTAGAAAGCACCTTTTCAGGACCCTCAGCACCACTCTTGAAAGCTCCTAGGGTATCTACTTTCATTTCCCCTACTCTTCTTGCTAGCAAAGCAGTCTTCTTTCCTATACCCCAAGGTATCCCAGGTGATTTTTTTTCCTGCCTATGTGAGGCAAAAGAAGTCATTTATTGTAGTTTGAATGAAAGTGTTCATCCACATTGACTGAGGAAGTTACTATCTTACCTTGACTTGCTATCCAGATCATTAGTTTTCAAGAACATATATCTTACATTTTCTTCTATTTTTTTCAATAATTGTGTGTATGTGTGTGTGTATTTTGATTCATGGAAGTATTGATTTCTGTTGGATCTAGTTCATTTTCAGAGAGTTTGTTACTTAAATAAGATTTACCACCTTGTCTTATAAGATTTTTACTCTCCTTCCATTTCTTTCCTCCACAGCTTTTATTTCATTTGGTTTTATTTCTTATTTTATATTTTACTTCTAGATATTGATATGGAAAATCCTTTTATGATTTCTGCCAGTGGTCATAACAGAATTAATTTCTCTTCTAGACTAGATTGTTTTGGGAATCTCTGCATCTAAAATAATGTTTGATCCTTGTCAGTGTCTTCTTTGGTTTATTCATCTCTCCAGTGTTTGTACCTGAATTATAGCTTGGGGTAACAGCATAGACTCCAACCTTTACTATACTTATAGGTAGAATAAACTATACTGATTGATCTCAGCTTGGGTCACAAGTTTCTGCTCTTACCTTCAACTCCAAGTCTTTACTCCATCCCCCCCATTTTTGACCTTTAAAGCATTGAATCTTCAGACCCATCTATAGCTTCTATAGTTCAGGATGTGAGAACCCTCAATACTACTCTCTTAAAAGCTCCTAGGGTATCTACTTAGGTTTTTTATTTCTGCCCTCC
Organism: Gracilinanus agilis; assembly: GCF_016433145.1. NCBI lineage: Eukaryota > Metazoa > Chordata > Mammalia > Didelphimorphia > Didelphidae > Gracilinanus > Gracilinanus agilis. Next base: position 4,314 of record NW_025356785.1, on the reverse strand, counting down.
CTTCATTTCCCCTGATTCTCTTCTAGTAAAGCAGTCCTCTTTCCTACACTCCATGGTATCCCAGCTATTTTTTGTTTGTTTGTTTTTGTGTATATGAGACAAAAGAAGTCATTTATTGTAGTTTCTCATGGAATTTCTTGATCTTTGTCGTATGAATTTCAAGTTTTGGGTAGAATAGGTATATGGGAGCAGGCAATTTAGAATTTTGGTTTTACAGATTTTACTACTGTCCTCAACCAGCTTTTACACTTTATCCAAAAAAGTGCTGTTTTCATTTTGTTTTGTTTTGTTTTATTGAGGGAGCATGGTGAAAGAGTATGGATAATTCAGAGAGGTTTGTCACCAACAGTTAATGTCATGAATTTTTTTAACTAATAAGAATAGTTATAACAGTAGCCTAAATACCACAAATTAAAAAAAAACTGACATTTCCAGGAACAACTGGCAAAGAAATGAAAATGGAATATGAAATCACTTGTACCTGTTATGGCAAACACATTAAGTTTCATAATGATTAAAAGCTGGCTATATTTCCATAAGTTCTAAGCACTACTTATCAAACTTCAAAGTATTCCATAATATAATAGAATTCAGAACTCAATGTTAGCTATAGAAATGTTTAGGGAGGCTGCTGGGTAGCTCAGTGGATTGAGAGCCAGGCCTAGAGATGGGAGGTCCTAGGTTCAAATCTAGCCTCAGACACTTCCCAGCTGTGTGACCCTGGGCAAGTCACTTAACCACCATTGCCTACCCGTACTACTCTTCTGCCTTGGAACCAATACACCGTATTAATTCCAAGATGTTAGGTAAGGGTTTAAAAAAAAAAAAAGAAATGTTTAGGGCAAGGAATCTCAAAGTCCTCAGAGAATGTTTAATCCCATGTTTCATTATTCAAGTTTTCCTCTGGAAACATCTCCAAGTTCATTCATTTTCGACTTGAAGACCTCCATGATGGGAATCCAGTCCACTACCTCTTGAAGTGTTCTAGTCCATTTTTTGGGAAAGTTTCAATTAGGATTTTTTTTCCCTGTCTGGAGCTAAAATCAACCTTCCTGAAACTTTTATTTATTGTTCCCAGTTCTACCTTCTGGACCAATATATCAACTCCCTGTTCCACATGATAGCCCTTCAATTTCTCCAATACTTCCTAAAAGTATTATATTTCTAAAATATAATATTTCTTAAAAGTTTCCTTAGATAATTCCTCTTATTGGTAGCTAAAAGTTTTAGGGAATTTTCTGTACAAAAACTCAGATGTTATTATCCTTACTGCTATAATGTTTAAGTCACTCAAAATAAGGTATATATTAGAAAGTAATAAATGCTTTAGATAGAAACTACTTCGTCTTCATAGATATGTATATTTGACTCATTTTTAATAATTGACAATTCGCTCCAAGTGGAATCACAATGTATACTCAATGTTTACACTTTCAATAAAATAGGATACATATGTTATAAGGTTAGACAATGAGCCATGTATCTTTGATATTATATCCTTGCCTTGTATTTTATTTAACTATTGTATAATTGGAATTTGGGAGATGACATTTAAAAGTATATATGTATTTTCTATGGACGTGTGGGGACTATCAAACTACATTTCCCGTGGTCCAACGGGTTTCCAGTTTCCGCAGGCGTCCCCATGCATAGGACAATTTAAATGGGAGGAGATCCGAAAGGAGGCCTCTTGACCTACCTGAGAGCTGGCTAGAAGATGGGCTCCGGCGGTAAATATAAAAGATAGGCGTGGTCTTATATATATTTTACCAGCATGGCCATGGCTTTAATTAAAATACTAATTTCTATTATTATATCAGTCTTTATCATTTTTAATCATAACACTATGAATAAATCATTTCAGATATAAACTGACCCAAACAGAACCCAACAGTATTAATAATATTTCCAGATATTTACCTCAAATAATGATTTGAAGGAAATACCATCAAATGAATATTTAGATGTTCAGACACATGGTACCTTGTAACATACAGCGAGACAAGGCATTAGGTGAGTCAGTGGATAGAGCACTGGACCATGGGGTCAGGAAGACTTGAATTCAAATCTGTACTCAGATATTTACTAGCTGTGTGAACCTGGACAAGTTATTTAACCTTTGCCTTAATCTTGGAGAAGTAAATATATTTGTGAAGAAAAACTCACGGACAGTATTGGCATGCTATGGTCCACAGGGTCATGAAAAGTTGGACACAACTGAACATCAACAATATTGTAAACAAGGATTTTCTTTGCAGCCTTTCTCGTTTTGTGCTATAATATAAAAGGAAGATCTTTAAACATAGGTAGCCAGGGTATATTTTTCTTTTTATGTGATATTTTATTTTGGAAAAAACAAAAGAAACATGCATTTTAAAAATAATTTTTATAAAAATAATTTATGAAAAAATAATTTACAAAAAATAATTTATAAAAAATATTTTAAAATTTCACTCCCAATTCGTGCTCTAGTGTAGAGGAATCCAGCTGAGCTTGTTGGAATCTCTGAAGCTGAGCATGGTCTGGACAATTTGAGGGGTGGTCTGGGATTGGAACTGCACCTTTGTGCTGGAGAGAGGGAAGTGTGAGGGACCTGGTCTGTGGTGTGGCATAAAAACTCCCTGAGAGAAATAACTATTTCTATTTTCTTTTCTTTTCTTTTGTTTTTTGGCTACATACCCACTGGCTGACATATAATTAGATGCCTAATAATATTATTGCTCTTTTAACAAAAAAGTATTATTTTACAAAAATTATTATTATCTAATTAGGAACTTTTCTTTAAAAGGATTATTTCAAATCTGGAATGGATCACAAAATTCATTCAGATGATGAGGAAAACTGAAAGATAGAGAATTGAAATAATTTGCTCAATATCATATAAGTAGTATATAGTAGCAAAGTTGAGTTAAAGATCTGTCCATCTAGATTCACCTAATTATTTTTCCTAAATAGAACATTTCATTTTAATCTTCTGACACGTACAGTTCAAATATTGGACTTGGTTGAAAAAAAAGATATACAAAAATTGGATTTAATTTTAACATTTAAGCAGCAAATACAGTTTTGTCAAAAGGCTCACAAGTAGACAAATTCTTTTGAATCTTTAGAGTAAATGATATTAGGATTTTCCAATAATACTATCATTATTAAAATATCTACCGTCTTATCTTCAAAAAAAGTGATACGAATTTTATACTGATGTGGAAACACTCAGCCCTATTCAAAGTTTGATTAGAAGAACCAAGAGTTTCCAACAGTAATTTTCTCTTTTATAATAGATATATTTTGCCAAATTATTTTAACTCAATTAAACAAGAACATATTTTGAACATCAGCTGTATTCTTCAACTGTATTTTCCAATAACTTACCAGAATAGCTTTAAACAGGTGTTCCTGTCATTTCAGACTGCAGCAGAGAAGAGAATGAAAGTGATAGGTGACAGTTAATCTGGTTACTGACCTTCATCTAAATCAAGTAACATTTTCTTTTGTGGCCAATCTAAAAGATCACAGAAACACTTAAGAAATCTGTGGACTTGAGTTTCACCTTAGTGTGCAGTGTTAGAGACAGAAGTAGGTGGGAGCAATTTATCTTTCTACTCCTTTATTCTTAGAATGTAGAAATGGAAATAAGATCTAAATCAAGAAAGAGTAAGTTTTTTTTTCCTAAGTGGGAGGCAGCCCCCTAAAAAGGAGTGTAATATTTATTTATCATTATGAATTGGGGTAAAATAGAAATTAGACTGTATTTGGAATTAGAACACCTGGGTCCACTGTGCTGCTGCTGGTGGTGACTCTTTGCCACAAGTTGTTCAACCTCTCCGGGAATCAGCTAATTCATCTGAATTATAAGGGATTTGTACCTATAATGTGATTCATTAAAAAAAAAAACTCTTATCTTCTGTCTTAGAATCCATATTAAGTATTTGTTCCAAGTCAGAAGAACAGTAAGGGCTGAGTGATTGGGATTGTAACTTACCTGTAGTAACACAGCTAGAAAATGTCTGAGGCAAGATTTGAGCCCAGGAGCTCCTGACTCCAGGCCTGACTACCCACTGAGTCATTCCTAGCTGCCCTCAATAATGTGATTCTATAGGTTGTACAATTGTTGAAGTCAAGCCAAATTTAAACATACACAGAACTGATTTGACTTCAGCAATCCCAGAAAGCAGATGTTGTCTCAAAACATCTCTTTTAATAAAGAGCAAATTCTTCCATTGCAAAATTGCATCAAAATGAGATAGATATTATATGTTTGTATACACGTTTATATATGGTACTGTTCCCCATAAAAGCATATATATATATATA
>NW_025356784.1:0-12988 GCF_016433145.1 Gracilinanus agilis | reverse complement strand
CATGAATCATGTAACCATGTTAAAAATGAATATTAATAAATGTAAAAAAATAAAAAAAAATTGGTAGGTTAAAGGACAAATTATAGAAACAAATAATAATTTCATTGAAGAGAATGACAATGAGAAGACATCATATCAAAACCTATGGGATGCAGCCAAAGCAGTAATCAGGAAAATTTATACTCTGAGTGCATATATCAACAAATCAGAGATGGAAGAGGTAAATGAATTCAGCGTGCAAATTCACAAACTAAAAAGAGAACAAATTAAAAATCCCCAGAAAAAAATAAATTTGAAATCCTAAAAATCAAAAGACAAATTATTAAAATTCAGAGTAAAAGAACTATAGAATTAATAAATAAGTCTAGGAGCTGGTACTTTGAAAAAACAAATAAAATAGAAAAACTATTGGTTAATCTAATAAACAATAGGAAAGAAGAAAACAAAATTAATGGTATCAAAGATGAAAAAGGGGACCTTGCATCTAACAAAGAGGAATTTAAGGTAATTATTAAGAACAATTCTGTTCAATTATATGGCAACAAACACTGCAATCTAGGTGATATAGATGAATATTTACAAAAACATAAAACTGCCTAGATTAACAGAAGAGGAAATAGAATACTTAAATATTCCCATATAAGAAATAGACATCGAACAAGCCATTAAAGAACTCCCTAAGAAAAAATCCTCAGGGCCAGATGGATTCACAAGTGAATTCTATCAAACATTTAAGAACAACTAATCCCAATATTATACAAATAATTTTACAAAATAAGCAAAGAAGGAGTTTAACCAAATTGCTTTTATGACAAAAATATGGTACTGATTCCAAAGCCAGGCAGACCAAAAACAGAGAAAGAAAACTACAGAACAATCTTCTTAATGAACATAGATGCAAAAATCTTAAATCTAGAAAAAAAGATTCCATTAAGTGATGACAAGTATTGTTCACTATGTTGAGGTGGGATTAATACCAGGAATGCAAGGATGGTTTAATATTAGGAAAACCATTCACATATTTGACCATATCAACAACCAAATCAACAAAAATCACAAGATTATCTCAATAGATGCAGAAAAAGCCCTTGACAAAATAAAACACCCATTCTTATTGAAAACACTAGAAAGTATAGGAATAGAAGGACCTTTCCTAAAAATAATAAACAGTATATATCTAAAACCATCAGCAGTATCACCTGCAATAGGGATAAATTAGAAGCATTTCCAGTAAGATCAGGAGTGAAGCAAGGATGCCCATTATCACATCTATGATTTAACATTGTATTAGAAACACTAGCAGTAGCAATGAGAGAAGAAAAAGAAATTGAAGTTATTAAAATAGGCAATGAGGAGACTAAACTAACACTCTTTGCAGATGATATTATGGTCTACTTAAAGAATCCTAAAGAATCAATGAAAAAGCTAGTGGAAGTAATCGACAACTTCAGCAATGTTGCAGGATACAAAATAAACATAAATCATCACCATTTCTATATATTTCTAATACATCTCAGCAGCAAGAGTTAGAAAGAGAAATTCTATTTAAAAACATCCTAGATAATATGAAATATTTAGTAATCTATCAGCCAAGACAAACACAAGAATTATATGAACACAACCACAAAACACTTTCCACACAATTAAAACTAGATCTAAACAATTGGAAAAACTTTAATTGCTCAAGGGTAGGATGAGCTAACATTATAAAAATTACAATACTATCCAAATTAATTTACTTATTCAGTGCCATACCTATCAAACTACCAAGAAACTTCTTTATTGAATTAGAAGAAATTGTAACAAAGTTCATTTGGAAGAACAAAAGATCAAGAATATCAAGGGAAATAATGAAAAAAATGTGAAATATACAGGCCTATCAGTATCAGATCTTAAATTATACTATAAAGCAGTGGTCATCAAAATAATATGGTACTGGCTAAAAGACAGAAGGAAGGATCAATGGAATAGTCTTGGGGTAAACGCCCTCAGCAAGACTGTATGCTATAAACCCAAAGATCCTGGCTTTTGGGGCAAGAATCCAACAAGATCCAGGCTTTTGTTTGACAAAACAGGATGGGAGTGATTAGGTGTGGATCAACATCTCAAACCCTATACCAAGATTAATTCATAATGGGTAAATGACTTAAATATAAAGAGGGATGCTCTAAGTAAATAAGGTGACATAGAATAGTATACCTGTCCTATCTATGGGAAAGGAAAGAATTTAAGACTGAACAAGAAACAGAGAATATTACAAAGTGTAAAATGACTAATTTCAATTGCATTAAATTAAAAAGGTTTTGTACAAACAAAACCAATGCAACCAAAATTAGAAGGGAAGCAAGAAATTGGGAAAAAATCTTTAGAATAAAAACCTCTGACAAAAGTCTTATTCCTCAGATTTATAAGGAACTAAGTCAATTGTACATAAAATCAAGCCATTCTCCAAATGATAAATGGGTAAGGGACATGAATAGGCATTTTTCAGATAAGGAAATAAAAACTATCAATAAGCACAAGAAAAAGTGTTCTAAATTGCTCATAATTAGAGAAATGCAAATCAAAGCAACTCTCAGGTACCATCTCACAGCAAGCAGGTTGGCTAATATGACATCAAAGGAAAGTAATAAATGTTGGAGAAGTTGTGGCAAAATTACGACACTAATGCATTGCTGGTGGAGTTGTGAATTGATCCAACCATTCTGGAAGGCAATTTGGAAATATGCCCAAAGGGCTTTAAAGAATGTCTGCCCTTTGATCTAGCCATACCATTTCTGTGTTTGTACCCCAAAGACATCATCAAGAAAACGATTTCTACAAAAATATTCATAGCTACACTCTTTGTGGTGGCAAAAATTTGGGAAATTAAGGTATGTCCTTCATTTGGGGAATGGTTGAACAAATTGTGGTATCTGTTGGTGATGGGATGCTATTGTGGTCAAAGGAATAATGAACTGGAGGAATTCCATGTGAACTAGAATGACTTCCAGGAATTGATGCAGAGTGAAAGGAGTAGATCCGAGAGAACATTGTACACAGAGACTAATAAACTGTGGTACAATCAAATGTAATGGAACTCTCTACTGGAGCAATGCAATGATCTAGAACAATTCTAAGGGACTCATGAGAAAGGATGCTATCTATATCAGAGAAAGAATTATGGGAGTAGAAACAAAGAAGAAATACATTTTCTTGATCACATGGTTTGATGAGGATATGATTGGGGATATAGACTCTAAATGATCACTCTATTGTAAATATTAATATTATGGAAATAGTTCTTGATCAATGATACTTGTAAAACCCACTTGAATTGTTCTTTGGCTATGGGAGGAGGTGATTTGGAGGGGAGGGAAAGAACATGAATCATGTAACCATGGAAAAATATTCTAAAGTAAGTAATTAAATAAAAAATAATTTAAAAAAAAAGACTGAGAGAAAAAATAATGGGATGATACACAAAAAATTAAATTAAGGTATGAGAAAAAGGAATGAGCTAGGATGAGGAGGAAGGGAGAATAGAATGAAGTATGTTATCATGCATAAAAGAAGCATGAAAGATTATTCACAGTAAAAGGGAAGATGGAGGAGGTGGGGAGGATACTATGTGAATCTTACTTTCATCAGAATTGGCTCAATGAGAGGAGAACATACACAATCAATTGGGTACTGAAATTTATCGTACCCTACAGGAATGTAGAAGGGAACGAAATAAGATATAGGGATGGGGTTAATAGAAAAGAGGGCAAAATAAAAGACTGTAGAAACTAAAGAGGGGGAAATTGGATAGAGAATAATACAAAGTAATTATAATAGTATAAATTATTTTTCAAGTCTTTCTAATAAAGGCTTTATTTCCTAAGTGCATAGAGAAGAGTCAAATGTTTAAGAATACTAGTCATTACCCAGTTGATAGTCAAAAGATATGAACAGGAAATACTTAGACAAATTATTAATTAATGTTAATTAATTAAAGCTTTCATGCCCCAAAGGCTCTAAGTACTATTAATTAGGGAAAAGCAAATTAAACTACTCTGAGGTAGCACCCCACACTTATCTGAGTGACTATTATGACCAATAAGGAAAATGACTCAGAAAGGATGTGGGAAAATTGAGAAACTAATGCACTATTGGGGGAGTTATGAAGTGATTCAACCACTCTGAAGACCAATTTGGATCTATAACATTTCCCAAAGGGATTTTAAAAAGGGGGGAAGGACCTATATGTACAAAAATATTTAAATCAGCTATTTTTGTGGAGGCACAAAATTGGAAAATGAAGGGATACTCATCAATTGGGGAGTTATAGTATGATTGCAGCACTATTGTGTTATAAGAAAAGATGAGCAAGAGGAGCTCAGAAAAACCTTGATAGATGAAAACTGAATCAGAGTGAAATGAACAGGACCAGAAGAATTTTGCATATAGTTACAGGAGTACTAATTGAACAACTGTGAAGGACAGCTATTCTCAGCAAAAGAGTTAATAAAAAATTCTGTTTCCAGAGAAAGAATTGATGGAGTCTGAATCCAGAGCACACCATTTCTTTTTTACTTTCTGAATTTTTTCAAGTTTCCTTCCATAGAAGGATTAATATGGAAAATATTTTACATGATTGCACATATAAAATCTATATGATACTGCCTACTGTCTGGGGTATGGGGACAGGGAAGGAATAAATTGGAAAATCAAAATTATTTTTAAAATGTTGAAAATATTTTAACATGTAATTGGGGGAAAATTAAACTAAATTTAAAAAATGGAATTAGGATGCTGGATGTGGTTTGAAATATACCATTCTTCATTTTATTTCCTCCATGAATTTTTCTCATAAAAAATTCCCAGGAGTTTGCCAGAGGACAAAATAGAAATGGAAATGATCCACTAATAACCTCATGGAAATTATTTGAAATGAAAATTTCCAGGAATATTAGAGACAAATTCCAAGGCTCCCAGATTGCTTTTTCAAGAATTGGGAGAAAGGGAGAGAATTTGGACCTCAACATTTAAAAAAATGGATATTGGGGGTAGCTGGGTGGCTTAGTGGATTGAGAGCCAGGCCTAGAATGCAGGAAGTTCTAGGTTCAAATTTGACATCAGACACTTCCTAAGCTATGTGACTCTGGGCAAGTCACTTGGCCCCCATTGCCTAGCCCTTACCCACTCTTCTGCCTTGGAACCAATGCATAGTATTGATTCCAAGACGGAAGTTAAGGGCTAAAAAATGAATATTAAAAATGTAAAAAAAGAATGTCAAAGAGAAATATTTAACAAAATAAAAATATTTGTTAAAAATAATCTAGTTTTTAAGATACTTCACAAATCAGAAATTTTAAATTATTTAAAAGAAAAATCTTGGAATAAATGCCTTCCATTTGTAGCAAGAGAGTGAGGTTAAGAGATTTCACCAATTTTCTTTGGATTCTTCAGCAAGAGAAAAATCAATACATTTGCTTCATTCCTGCCATGTCTCTTAAGGATATGAATGAGACAGCAATTGATGAAGAGGAAAAGCTTATGGAACATCAAATATCCAGTTTCTGTTCTCATATTTCAATCCACATCCAGCATCCTAATTCTATTTTTTAAATTTAGTTAGTCTTTCTCTCTTTTTCCTAGATTACTGATCTGGATATCTCAAATGAGTTGCTGCAACCACACTCTTCTCTAGTTCCCAAACATCAACATCCTGTCCTTTATGCAAGAGGAATTCACACTGTCTAATAGATCTATATTTCCCAGAAGACTATTTGTGCTGGTACTCACACTTTTTAATAGAAGTATACTCCCTAGAAATCTACTTAGATAGGTTCTAGAATCTTTCGATTCTACAGGAAATAGATTTGTATAAAATCCTGGTTACACAAATTTTAGGAATTTGCAATGAAGGCAAAAAAGTGACATGATATTATATTCAAATTATAAACCAGAATTTGTCTTCCAAAACATGAATGTATATTATTGAATGTTGAGAAAATTAAAAACAATACTGTCATTTCCATATTCCTCTTATTTACCAATAATTGATTTTGTATTGTAACTGCTTTTGTCTGTCACTGCTTAAGTCATGGCTCTTTGTCTATGAACTTGCTTCAGAGATTCAGCTGGCAAGTGATGAGTTAAATTCAGAACTCCAACTGTACTGATAATCCCTGATTTATTCTTGCCTCAAGGAATTTAACTGAAGTTAGGGGACAGATGAACACAGGGGAGTTAGGCCTGAAATCTGTACACCACTACGCTATCATTCAAGGATGTCTAGTTTATTTTCCAAAAAAGTATATTCTGTTATCACTAAACCTTGCAGCTGCATTCCAGCAATGGACATTTCTTAGTCTGATGAGAGAAGAAGGAAGGGACATTGCTAGCACCCTTTATTAAGCTTTCAACCCATCATATTGCACCTTGTGCCTCAACATTATAACTAATCATATTGTCCACAATCCTTTGATATCTTCTAAGCTGTTTTATTCTTTGTTCTCTATTCCCCAAAATCTATATAAGGGGAGCTGCCTTTTTGCTCAGGATCTTTGGCATGAACAGAAGTGAACCATTAACCCAGTAATTGGCCAGCATCATTAAAGTATTAATATATGTTATCTTTCTCAGAGAATTACCTCAGCTTATCCTTTTATAAAATATCAATCATGATAGTGCTTATATACATATGTGTTATGTGCATATTATTTTATAAAACATTTTGCTAAAAATCAAATATGTTTGTGTACCAGATAATTTTTGAATAGGAAATGTGGTTGTATCAAAATCCTAAACACATTCTTATTCAAAGGGTACATGTAAACAAGTAGTAAATAAAAGATCAGAATAATGAAGGCAATTAGATGTACAGTGCATAGAGTACTGAACTTAGAAGGAACACCTTAGTTAAAAATGGAATGTATTTGATTGTTAGTTATATGACTTTAAGCAGATCACTTAATTACTCAATTCCTTATTTTCTTCATCTGTAAAATGGGGATAATAACAGCAGCTACCTCAGAGATTTTTGTAAGTATTAAATGAGCATGTATACATGCTCATTTAATACTTACAAAAATATATATACACACATATATAGTGTCATGTAATCTTAAAGAACTATATAAACCTGAGCACCTTTTACAAAATGCTAGCCAGCTATAAGTTCTACTCTTCTGAAAAGTTTTATCTGAGAAAAGATAGAGAAAGCTCATTCAGGGAGCTTTGAGTACAACTGGCCTCAAAGCCCTAGGCCAAACAAAAGAAGAAAACCTGACCTTCTAGGCTATAAATTACCTTTACTTTCCCTGTTAGCTTTTCTGATGTCTTCAGCTCTAAAGGTCACAAATCAAATGTCATGAACCCTTCAATCTTTTTGACCTTGTTCATGTTATACAGGAAAAAGTAGAGAAAGTTGGGCAAAATCTTATGTGAATATTTTGCTATAGTCCTTATAAAACTTGTATTTTTGGTCACATTTCCCTCCTATTGATCTAGCTTCTTTCCTAGTTACTCTCTAGCTCTTCCTTGACACTGGGAAGTGTTTGTGTTTCTCCGTGTTTTCTTAAATTCAGAATTTGCACAGTTGGGTTACCATCAATCCCGAAGCTTATATAGCAATGTCCCTGTCATAAGGCAAGTCCACTAGAAATGAAATAAACACTGCTCCACTTTCATGGGAAGCCATTTCTCAAATTCCGACATAGAGCCCCATGTAGGTCCTAATGAGACCATTACTCTGGCCATGTGAGTCCTATGATGCCATAAAAATTTAACCAGTTGGCTCTGTGGAGACAATGGATCTTGAACAAATACCCCATTAATACTAAGACAGGAAGAAATAGAGAAAAAATAATTCACAAATGTTCTACTCCTTAAAAAAACAGATTTAAATTTTTGATGGGGAACAGGAAGAAGCAAGAATGAAGATAGTTTGGGAAAATATTTCCTCCATAAAAATAGACACAAAAGAGGAAGAAAGAAAATTATTTGACCAGAGAAAAACCAGTGAACATCATATAACTTCAAAAAAACTCTAAAATGTGGCTGAAACTCAGGCCTTTTTTATTATGGCACAAGTTATTGTACTAAGATATGTTGCTATATACAAGAGGAATGATTTGGGGAGGAACATGTGAACTAACTTCATTTCCATCACTGGTGGCCATTCTATGTCTCTGAATTCACACATGTGTCTATGTTGTTATTCACACAAAATTAGCCCATTTGGTTCTGAGTTTCCTGAACATTGTTATATTTTTGTTATTCTAGAAACACTGATCCTTCACTTGTTTTTATTTATCTTTGCATAATCAGATAAAAGTGTGATGTGAATTTTTTTTTGATCTGATGAGAAGAGGAATTCACTGCTAATAAAAATTAGTCATAGCTAAGTCTGATTTGTTTCTCTGAGAGCACAGTTCTGAAAGTCTTTTACCTATCCTTTACCTATATAAAGTCTGTCAAAAAATACAGCACCCTCACAATAATTTCAGCTGGTCGAAAGGAAAGTAGAACTAGTCTGAAGGCAAATTTAAGATTAAACGACATATGGCAAGAAAAATTTTCAAGGGCCAGAGAGCATATTCAAATCAAGGGCTAGGCACAGGAACTGGCTGGACCTCAGTAATGCCTGCGAAACAGTGATCTGTACAAAGCCTGAAGTCAATAGTTAAGTAAGTAATTAGGAGTAACAGAATGCATAGACAGGTGCAAAAGAATTAATTGATCAGAAATCAGAAAAGCAGTCAGGAGTCAGAAACTATACTGTTACCAGAAAGAAACCAAAAAAGGCATGACATGAATCAAGATAACAAACAGGTAGCACCTGCAATAAGGTGCTGAATTTAAGCAACTCTTACCTCATGCAGGAAATTTCATATGATTTTTTTTCTTGCCATATTTCAGGAGAAAGAAAAATGTTACCCTCTTATGATCCTGTAGCATGGAGCTAGGAAGAGATGAGATATATTTAGACATAGTAAATTTATTTTTATTTCGAATGGTTTAGGAAAAATGTCCTTGCAATATATACATTTTTTTAAAATTTTGAGATAGAACAAATCTAACATAGTTCTCCAACTGAATATAGTTCTTCAAATAAGGATATGTTCTCCTTTTCTGAATTAGGTGAGAGAAAAAAATAGTACAACTTTATTGTGCTCTTATATTGTAGCAGTAGGTTGTGGCCAGCAGGACAAATCCTCCTCATGGCATGGTTCAATAGCCAACAATGTTTTCTATGTATTAAAATAAATTTTGTTTTATATAAAACTGTAAAAAGGGGGGCAGCTGGGTGGCTCAGTGGATTGAGAGCCAGGCCTAGAGACGGGAGGTCCTAGGTTCAAATCCGGCCTCAGACACTTCCCAGCTGTGTGACCCTGGGCAAGTCACTTGACCCCCATTGCCTACCCTTACCAATCTTCCACCTATAAGTCAATACAGAGAAGTTAAGGGTTTAAAACAAAACAAAACAAAAAAAACTGTAAAAAAATGATTCTTAGTTCTGCCTTCCAAAAATAGGTAGAGGTGAGGTTTTGGCCCTCATAGTTTGTTGACCACATTTGTTTTGGGAATATCCAGCCCATCTATTTCTCCTTTCCTCTTGTTGATCATCCCCAACTATGGGACAAGTTTGGCTTATACATTGTCTTCATTGCTAACTGGAGTTCAGTGACCACGTAAATGAGGACAGATTAGGTAGATTTGAAAGCCTGGATTTGAATCCTTTCTAGCTAAATTGAATCACTTGCTAGCAGGTTGATACTAGAAAATTCACTCATCCTCATTGAACTTCAATTTCTTCATTTATAAAATGGGAATAATAAGATTTGTGACCTGCCACGTGTAAGAGGGGGGTGTTGATGTTATTTGGGGTGTGCTCTGATCACCCTCACCTAACTAGAATACTTGGGTCAAAGCTGCTCACTCCTCCTACTTACTGGGAAGAATTTTGAGGGTATAATTCGAGTAGGGGTTCCCCAAAACTGGAAGGACGGGAGGGGAGATGATGGGGGAAGATGTTAGAAATAGTTTGAGACCTAAATGAACTCTGTCCAGCGTTCAGAGCCACTAAAATCTCGTCAAGCCACCCCTGTCCACTTCCCAAAATGTTTTTCCTTCAAGATGGAGAATAGTGTTCTAGTCCTCCCTTCAGCCACCCAATGACATCTCCCCCTTAAGGACACTATTCCAAACTCTAATCACTATAGCTAATAATTACTGAACAGTGATTTATTTGAATATAAAAGTAATTTGGGGTTTAAGAAGTAAAGGGATATGGGGACTCAGGATAGAGGGTAAAAGAATAGGCTTTACTATCAACTATGAACTTCTCCCTGGGGTGGGCAGCACTGGGATTTCTTCTGAAGCTTTGATCTCAATAACTGTCCCTCACCCCCCTATAAACTTATAATCACTAATCAAATAACTAAATAGAGGGGAATAACAGGGTTAAATGGATCAAGCTTGTTCAGGAAAGGTCCCTAAGAGCCTACTCCCCGCTGAGTCCGGGCTCTAGGGCCAAAATGGAAAACTGTTGTATCAATTTCTTCTTGGTTGGCAAATGAAGTTTGTAGATTGATTGTAGCAGTAGTGATCTCCTGAAAATCTCTAAATTTGGAGTTAAGCAGTGCAAGTTTCTTACAAGATTAACCAAACCACCCACCACCCTCCAAGGTTTAGAGAGATTTCCAGAGAGTGGCAGTTGGAACCCTTCACAGAATTCTCCTCCTCCTCTGACCCCTCCCTAATGCTCAGATGCTGAAGCTTCTTCTGGGCTTGTTCTCAATTCCATTTCAAAGATGTATGCTTTCCTTCTTTCCTTAGCTTAAAATCCAATCCCTCTGATACATGAGTTTTTTGCCACAAAATCCATAAGACGTAGTGTATTTAAAAGTATTTAGTGAACTTTTATGAGTCATATAACTGTCCTTTAAGATACAAGACCCTTGACAGTGTAATAATAATATTATTCTTTCAATCCCTACTTCATAGGTTTGTTGTGTTAAAATCATGTTGACAACCTTAAATCAGGTTGGCTTAGTGGATACATGGCTATTCTTAGAATCAGAATGACCTTTGTTAGAGTGTCCCCTTTGACACATATTTTCTGTGTCATCCAAGGCAAGTTACAATCTTTCAGTTCTATAGAAAACACTATTTTTTTTAAAGTTGCTAATCTGCATCAGTAGAGGGTATTTTCTCTCTAGAATATCCTTACAAGGAACCAATTACATCTGGACGAAAATTAATGTATCCAGCAAACAAACAAAAATACAATAATCTAATTTCAAACATGAGCCACTACTAGTCAGTAGATCTTAGCTCAATATTAAGTCTTTTGGGTGGCTACACCACTCATTATTTATAATATATTGTCTCTAAATCTGTAGATGAGTCTGATCACCATTTTGGCTGGGCATTGATATATACTATTATTTGGACACTCCATGACTAAAATAACCTAATTATCAAAACCTCTTTGAATCCCTATCTTATTTTTTTAAAGTGAATTCTATCTTTATTTTTTATTTTGCCTTTATTTTATTTTAATAACAAATTTCCACATAAGTTTTCCAAAGTTATATGACTCATGTTGTCTCCCTCCCCTGTCCCTGAGTTGAAAAGCAATTCAGTCTGGGAAATATATTTATTATCATGTAAAACATATTTTGTATTCATTTTCATAAGTGAATAATCTTCTAAAACCAGAACCCCAAATCATATACCCAAATAAACAAGTGATAAATAGTATGTTTTTATCTGTATTTACTCTAACAGTTCTTTCTCTAAATGTGGATAGTATTCTATTTCGTAAGTCCCTCAGAATCATCATGGATCATCATGTTGCTCTTTCTATCAAAGTCTATCATATTTGAATAGTCCCATGATATTTCAGTTACTGTGTATAATGTTCTCTTGATTCTGTTTATTTCGATCTGCATCAGTTCATGTAGATTTTTCCAGTTCGTTCTGAAATCCTCCTGTTCATCATTTCTTATAGCACAATGGTAACCCATCACCATCATATACCACAATTTATTTAGTCATTCCCCAATTGAAGGACATTCCTTTAGTTTCCCAATATTTGCCACCCCCAAAAAGCTTAGTTATAAATATTTTTGTATAAACAGGTCCTTTCCCATTTTTTAATCTCTTTGGGATACAGACCTAGCAATGGTATTGCTAGATCAAAAGGTATGCATTGCTTTATAGCTCTTTGGGAATAATCCCAAATTGCCCTCCAGAATGGTCAAATCAATTTACAACTCCACCAGCAATGCATCAGTGTCCTGATTTTGCTACATTCACTCCAACATTTATTATTTTCCTTTACTGCCTTATTAGCCAATCTGATAGGTATGAGGTGGTATCTCAGAGTTGTTTCAATTTGCATTTCTCTAATCAAGAGGGATTTAGAACATTTTTTATATAATTATTGATAGTTTTGATTTCTTCATCTGAAAATTGCCTATTCATATCCCTTGGCATTCATCACTCGGCGAATGATTTGGATTCCTTTAAATTTGTCTTAGTTCTTTATAAATTGGAGAAATTAGACCTGTATCAGAGAATTATGTTATAAAATTTTTTTTCCCAATTTGTTGATTCCCATTTAAATCTTGGTTTCATTGGTTTTGTTTGTACAAAACCTTTTTAACTTTATACAATCAAAAGTATACATTTTACGTTTTATAATATTCTCTGTCTCTTGTTTTGTCATAAATTTTTACTTTCTCCAGAGATCTAACAGGTAAACTATTTTGTGCTCCCCTAATTTATTTATAATATCACCCTTTATCTTTTTTTTACATTTTTTAAACATTTATTAATATTCATTTTTAACATGGTTACATGATTCATGCTCCTACTTTCCCCTTCACCCCCCACTTCCTCTAAATGTGGGTAGCGTTCTTTACCATAAATCCCTCAGAATTGTCCTAGGTCATTGCATTGCTGCTGGTACATAAGTCCTTTGCATCCGATTTTACCATAGTATATCAGT
>NW_025356783.1:0-7919 GCF_016433145.1 Gracilinanus agilis | reverse complement strand
ATAAATAATATATAAATGATGATGCATAAACATAAATAATAAATATAAAATATAAAAAATAAAATAAGATGACAATGACCTGATGACAATGACCCAGGTGTACTGAACATTAAAATGAAGCTTAAGGATTTGTAATGAACTCAGTTTGGGCTCTTGGGAAGAAATGAGAAAATTCATCTTTCTCCTTCTATTTGCAAATGAAAGAGTATAGATATAGAATTGTACATAACACTATCGTATATGGTCTCTGTGTGATCATTTTTTTTCGGAGCTATTTCTTCTCGGTTATAAAGGAAAGTTCAGTTTGTGTGGGTGTAGGCATATTACAAGTTTATCATGAATGAACAAAAATAAAGGCATAAAGAAAACATCATTTTAAAACATAAAAGAAATAAAACATCATTTTAAAACATAAAAGAATGGCTGGAGAGGTAGAAGTTAGGAATGACTGCAACCATGAAGAATAACCAGTGACCAAGAGTCACCATATTGGAGAGGAGAAAGAAGCTTATTCCACACAGCCTCTCTCTAGGAGGTGCCTCAGTCATTGACAACAGTTTTCCCATTACCATTTCAAAGCCTGAGGGTTTATTTGATTAGAAACCATCTCCATAGAAATAATAATTCTATTCATGGAAACTTATGATATCACCACATGTGAGATACAAGAGAAGAGAGGTCCCAGGAGGAAGCTTCAGTTAGTGGGTGTCATATATACGATGAACTAGAAAGGAAGAATGTGGAGTAGTCAGATAAGCTGGGAGAGAACCAAGAGAGCACAGCATCATGAAAAGTTTGGAATGAGGGGGTATCGAGGAAAAGATGATTATCAATAATGTGAAATGATGGAGGTTGAGAAGGGTGATTTTTGGGGAAAAATGCAATCGATTTGGGATTTCTGCAAGCACTGATAATTTTGGGGAGTTTAGTTTCAGTTGAATGATGAAGCTGCAAATCAGGTTGAGAGTAGAGGATGTGGAGTTGAACTGAAATGGAAAGGAAAGATATATGGTGATATTTAGTAAGGATGGTGGAATTTAAAAAAAATAAAGATGGGAGGAGCATGGGAGGGGAGATTGGAAGTTAAGAAGAGGAGCATCCTAGTAATTGACAAATTCATAAGAGCTTGTTTTTAAAGTTATCTGACTGGATGGGGCTGGCAAGAATTAATATGTCAAAAGAGCCAAAAGAGTGTAGGGTCCTGAACTTCTCACAGTTGAATTTCAAACAGCTGTCATAGAAATTCAGCAAATAAGTCAAAGCTTGCCACATAGTAGGTGATTGATAAATCTTGATTGATCGAAAGATACCAGCTAAAGATCAGAAGATGATAAAAAGATCAGAGAGCAGCTCAGCAGAAAGGGATCAGTAGAGATCAGAGATACCCAGAAGAATGCAGCATGACCATATCCATCCATTGCCCATGTGACTCTGAAGAGCTGGAGGAATGAATTCTCCTAGTTGTGCATTCTTCCTACTGAGATGTTTGCCTTAATATGTGACCCTTGAAATGTGTTTCTGACTTCTCTATGCTTCCTCTGTGTGTGTGTGTGTGTGTGTGTGTGTGTGTGTGTGTGTGTGTGATTCTCCAGTGGTATTTTAGTAACCTGTGGAAGAGTGGAAGAGTGTGCCCTGTATGTGTGTAGGAATTGTTCTTGTCACTTAGTTTGTAATTGTGTTGATTAAATGTCTTTTGCTCTGAGCCAGGGTCTCTTCTGATTGGCTTCATAAAAAAAAAAAAAAAAAAAAAAAAAAAAGAATGATCTTGGGTATCATGAGATGTCTTTTTCCATCTATATTGAACCACAAAGTGTCCCAGATTTGGGGAATTTTTTAAGGGGTGATGCATGAATGGGGACTCCAAGAATAACTTTTGTAAGTAAGATTTTCCAGCTTTGTAGGAAGGTGAAGGTCACCTCCATGCCCTGATGAGGCTTTGGTGTCAGTATCCTTAGTTAAGATCTATCCCTTGCTCATGTGTGCCTCTCCTTAGGTCACTGCTCTATGAAAAGAACACTGGTAGCCCCATGGCAGTGAACGGAGACATTCAATCTCCCCTATCTGACCTGAAATACTCCCATTTCCAAGAGATTTCTGTGGTCTGGCTTGGATGCATCCTCGCAAGGATGCCAAGAGCCAAGAAATGTGGATCAAATAGGAATACAGGTGGTGGAGGAGGAGTAATGAAGCAGTACTGGAG
The DNA here is from genome assembly GCF_016433145.1 of Gracilinanus agilis. Classification (NCBI taxonomy): domain Eukaryota; kingdom Metazoa; phylum Chordata; class Mammalia; order Didelphimorphia; family Didelphidae; genus Gracilinanus; species Gracilinanus agilis. The sequence goes on along the minus strand of NW_025356783.1, from coordinate 5,719 downwards.
CCTCCATTTGGGAACTTAGCCCTGTTTCTACTCTGATCCTGTGGTGAGTCTTTTAAAAACTGTTCTTCAGAATTGTGAGTGTCCAGCTATAGGATGGCTCAGCTAGAAAGAGTGCTAGTAATAGTAATGACTGGAACAACGAAAGCTCCCAGTGACCTTGTTCTAATATGTACCTACTCACCTGCCTCCATATACACATATCATATGCCCATATACACATGTGTATATCCATACACATATATATTACATACACACATGCATATATATATATACATATATACATATAATTTGATCTTCATTCTAAAAAAGGGGGGCTATAAAGGTTAATGTTTTCTTTTTCCTCAAGAGAGATAGCCACAGAGAAGTGAAATAAAATTATTTGCCTAAGGTCACAGGTAGTACATGTGTAAGGTAGGATTGGAACCCACATCTTCCTAAAGTTGAATCCAGCACTCTATCCATTAAGCAATGGAAATAGACATTAGAGAGAGTATCAAAGAAGTAGAACAAACTGTGACTTTTTTCTCTCTGTCCCTGCTAGGATATAAAGGAAAGGTTATATTAGTTATATCCCAGGTCTGGTTCTCATATCTAAACAAATAGATAGATGATAGATAGAAAACAAAGGAATGAATGGATAATAAAGGAATAGATAAATAGATGAGTAAGTGAAATGGCAAATAGATAGTTGACTAAACAAACAAATGGGCAAATGAATGAATGCATGAAAATGCCCAATTTCTAAGAGCTAATATTCTACTGTGGGCTATAATATATACTCCTAAGTATAATATGAGGTTGAAGGAGAAGGAAATAAAAGGGAAGTGTGTTTAGGAATATTTGAGAAGTGAGAGAGCAACTAGGTATCAGTAATCAGTTTCCCAAAGGAGGCATCACCTGAGCTTAGCCTTGAAAGAAGAGAAGGATTCTGAAAGACAGAAATGAGAAGGGAGTGCATTTTCGGCACAGGGGATGACTTGTATGAACACAGAGCCAGGAAATGGCTTATAGCATCAGCTAATGGGCCTATTTTAACTGCAAGGCAGACTATGTGAATGTAAATAATGTGAAATAAGGCTAGACAGAGAGATTGGAGCCAGATTGTGGAGGGTGTTAACTTAGAGCTGTCCAGAAAAAGAACAGACTGCCTCACAAAGCAGCAAGCTCTCCTCCACTGTAAATGTCGCCAATGACTTGGGTAAGGACTTATATGGCATGCTTATCCAATTTTCCGATGACACAAAGCTGGAATGGATAGCTAATATGTTGACTGGCAGTCTGGCTCCAAAAAGATCTTGACAGAATAGAATGACGGGCCAACTCTCCGAAGACAAAATTGAATGGGGACAAATGAAAAAAAAAATCTTCATTTGGATCAAAAAATCTAGCTCTGTAGGTATATTGTGAGGGAGAGATGAAATGGTTGTATAACAGTTCATGTGATTAAAACCCCAAGGACACATCTGTCATTCATCTATATTTTCTTTTCTTTTTTAAATTAAAACCCTTACCTTCCATTTTAGAACCAATACTATGTATTGGTTCCAAGGCAGAAGAGTGGTAAGGGTGGTAAGGGCTAGGCAATGGGGGTTAAGTGACTTGCTCAGGGTCACAGGGCTAGGAAGTGTCTGAGGTCAGATTTGAACTAGGACCTCCCATCTCTAGGTCTGGCTCTCAATCCACTGAGCCACCCAGCTGCCCCCTCACCTATAATTTCTGCTCTTTCTCTGGGAACAATAATACTATCTATACTATCATCACTTCTTGAAAAAGTTTTATTTGGCAGACCTATTGCTCCAGTTATCATTGCTGGACATCTAGTACCCAAACATCCTTCTACTAGTCAGCATGCCCCATGTATGAGTTGTCATCTTCTATTAGGATGCAAGCTTGTGGAGAACAGAGTGAATAAATCATTTATTTGTGTCACCAGTGTTTAGGACGATTAGGAATATATTAGGAGCTTAAATAATGGTTGTTCCTTCATTCCTGAATTAATATGAGTCAACACAGTGACATGGCAGCCCCTCAAACAAATGTTGTCCTATCCTGGACTTAATTAAAAAATAAAAACACAAAAAAGCATAGTTCTCTCTCTGTACCTTTGCTAACCAGATCATATCTGAAGTACTTTGTTTTCAGCTGAGTGCCCCATTTTTGGAAGGTTGTTGATGAGCTGGAAACCATCCAAGAGAAAGAAAGAAGCTTTGGGAAAGGACCAGAAATTATTTTAGAGGAATGTCCATTAAAGCAGTCATAGATGGGTTTGTTTTGGAAAAGTCTGAAAGGAATTATAGCATCTCTCTCTCTGTCTCTGTCTCTCTGTCTGTCTGTCTCTGTCTGTCTGTCTCTCTGTCTGTCTGTCTCTCTGTGCCTGTGTCTTTGTCTGTCTGTCTGCCCCCCTCTCTCTCTCTCTCTCTCTCTCTCTCTCTCTCTCTCTCTCTCTCTCTCCTTCCTTCTGCCTATTTGTCTGTCTGTCTCTCTCATGGTTAAACTTACTAACATAAAAAAACCTTCAGTGGAATCAGTCTCATCTCTAATCTCCCCTTTCCCACCCTAATCACACATATACACTTTATTTCCCTCATGGGTTTTTTAATGTATTGTGATATGTATCTTCTTTTATGGCATGAGGAATAGAGAACTATGTATTGAATTATAGCACTGGTATAATGTATATCAGACAGACTATTTACTGCTTGGAGAGGGGGCAATGGAGGAAGGGAGAGAGCAAATCTGAATTTTGAAATATCAGATAATAATCATCAAAAACTATTTTACATGTAATTGAATTTTAAAAAGAGATACAATTTTTAAAAAAGTCTTAAGTTGGTGCCACTGCATTGGCACAATCTACCAACCTCTGTAGATATTTTTAAGCTAATATTTTCTTTTTGTGTTACTTCCTTTTATTTTTCCCATTTTTCTTCTACCTCTCTTTTTTGATTTTTTAATTCCTTTTTGAGGATCTTCTAGCATCTGAGACCAATTCCCATTTTACTTTGAAGCTTTGCTTGTGGCCTCTGTAGATATGCTTACCACTTTTTAAAAGGTCTCTCTCATATTTGGAATCACAATTAGGCGTGTTTTGAGAAAACATATGTCCAAATAAATGATGTTGGGAAAAAGGATCATACCATCCCCCTCATCATCATTATTAATTCACATGTATCACTAAACTTCTACTTCATTTCGGTCAGTCAATAAAGCATTTATTAGGGCTCTTCTAATACTGTGTACCCAATACTGTGCTAACAGATCCTGCTCTCAAGGAACTCATAAAGTGATATTCATATAGCATTTTAATGTTTGCAAAGCACTTTATGTATATTTTCTCATTTAGATCTCATAGCAGCTTTGGGATGTGAGTACTGTTGGTATTCAGTTGTTTTGGTCTTGTCTGCTTCTTTGTGATCTTTTGGTCTTCTGCCGGTGTGGTTCTCTTGGCAAAGATATTGTGGTTTGTCATTTTTTTCTTCTCTAGTGGCAAACAGAGATAGTCACTTGCCCAAGGTCACAGAGATAGGAAGTTATGAGGCTGGATTTCAGCTCACTTCTTTGTGACTCCAAACACTTGAGCTCTATCCACTGTGCCACCTAGTTGCCTTGGTGTAATGACCATTGGACAAATCAGGAAATTGAAGCTCTGAGAAGTCTTGTGCCATGCCCAGAGGCATGCAGCTAGTCCTCGGGGAATGCTTACTTCTAAATCAGACTGATTTTGCTGTTTTTCAAGCTTCCCAGATATTCCTATTCACAGATCAATTTATTTTCATGATCTAAGTATCCACTTGCCATGTTTTTTGTCTTATAAGTATGTATACTTATTCACACATTTAGACACACTAATTTACATATCTATGCATATGCAAGTAATAACTGTTTTTTTTTTCCTGTGTGAACAAACTCTTCTAAAGTTCATTTGTACTTGAAGTATGTAGGAAGGGGAATGAGAAAAGGGGCAGATGTTCCAGTGAGGCAGCCAGAAATAGCAACAGAGATTTGTGGATACAGGACCTGAGTGTAAGCCAGAAACTTGTCTTTTGCCTGATGGACCAACATCTAAGTCAAGTCAAACCAAGTCAGGTGAACACACTTTGATTAAATGATTTTTCTCTGCCAGGCACTGTGCTAGGCACCAGAAATAAAAAGAAACCCTAATGTGTGTTCCCTGACTGTTAGAAGTAGGAGGGAAAAGCACGTGAGGATAATTAGTCAAGTCTGATTCCTTTCAAATTCGGAAGGCTAATCCTTCAATGATCTATATTTACAACTATCAGAAAAAAGGAAATGCAATTCCACTTGCAATACTGAGCTCATCACTGGAGTAACACTGGAAAGATCCCAAAACAATATGAATGACCATTTGTTGGAGATATTGTAAAAGAAAGTCTTCCATCAAGCAGAAAGTTGAATCATATGAACCCATGGCATCTTTCTGATTGCTAAATATAATGAGTCTATGCCTAAAGATGTTGGAAGAGTTGTTGCTGTTGTTGTTTTAACCGACCATTGGAAGACTTCTTTGAACCAAGGAAAAATGAAGGGAGAAGAATCAGGGAAACCAGACACATGAACTACAATAATGGCAAGAGAAAGAACAACCTCAGGAAAATGATGAAAATGTTCTTCTATTAAAATGATCAAACTTCATCCTAAAGGAAGATGAGAAGGCTCCTGTCTTTTTCTTATCTGAGATGGGTACTATGAATGTGGAAAACCTCATAGAATGCAAGCTTTTTTTGAAGCATTAAGTAATTTTCCCAATGAACTTCCTACCTTTTCACATTATCTTTTCCCTTTTTTTAATATTGTTAAAGGTGGGGGTAGGAGAAGCTCCTGGAAAATAGATGCCATATAAAGACAAAGTATACCAATAACTTTGTTTTTAAAGAACTTATTTGTTCAAAGGTTTGCTAATGCTATACACTGAGATACAAAGGACTTCTAAAACATGTTTTCCATTAAAAAAAAACCTATTAAAATTAGCTCTATTGACAAATGTGGGCATCTTATGAATTCTCAGTTACTTTTCTATTCTAGATGTCCAAATAAGTGAGAAGAGAATTTTGTCTCAAGGTGGAGTGGACTGCCCAAGAACTCCTGGGATTACCCAACTCCTTTTCTTATTTCACATTCTCAAGCAATGGGTTTCTTGTTTGGCTAAGGATTGGATTCCACTCTTTTGCTAGGGGTAAGGGTGGAGACAGAATGTAGAGATATAAATAAATACAAGATAATTTGAAAAGAGTGAGAGCACAATTAGGGAATTAGGAAATCCCTCACAATTAGGGGGATTAGGAAAGATTTTTATTTATATAGATTTAAATAATTTCTTTTTGTCCCCACCCCCCTAGAAGCTCCCTTTCTTCTTCTGACTCTCTGAACTTATTCATTTATTCATCCATTTATTTTATCATGCCTCAGATTAGTTTTTACCCTAGAAACCTCTTCAGTCTCTGAGGCATTTTCAGTGATATTTTCTGGAATATTCCTTCGCATCTACATCCCCTTTCTCCCTTTGGTAAATTCACCATGAAAAATCCTTTTGAAGAAAAAGTCTAGGGCAGCCATCTTCAATTCTACTGACTTTGCTTCTGACTCTCAAAAATTTGCTACTGCACAATAATGTGGAAACTACCTTAACTTTTCTGTTTCCTTTATATATTGTCTTCCCCCATTAGAATGTAATCTTTTTGAGGATGGAGACTATTTTTTT
>NW_025356782.1:0-5554 GCF_016433145.1 Gracilinanus agilis | reverse complement strand
ATATAATATTTCCCAAATGTATATATATATATTTCCCAAATGTATATATATATACATTTCCCAAAGAGGCAGAAAAAAAATATATATATATATGTGTATATATATATATATATTTTTTTAATATGTCCATAAGTGTCGGCCGTCCCACACTCCCTCCTCACCTCTACGTATATATCTTTGATTCTTTTGGATTCAGGTTAACCAGTAAGCCTTTCCTGATCCCTTCCCAAAAGCCAATGCCATCTTCCCTCCCAAACTACCTTGTAATTAATGACTTAGTATATGTTTGTGTTTATTCACTTTATAATTATGTATTGTGTGTGTGTCTACTTGCATAGGAGAAGGGATTGCTTCATTCTTAGGGCACATACCCCCAGTGCCTAGAACAGGGGTCAGCAACAGATGGCTCCACTTCCTGATCGACCAGTCTGGGCAGAGCCCCAGGATGTGCCCCAGGGGGCCCTTCAGCCCCCGCCCCATATTCCAGCGCCTTCCACCTCCATCCTCCTCCTTCCGCAGGCGGTTATGGCTCTCATGACCAAAAAGGTTGCCGACCGTTGAACATAGGAATCACTTAAGAATTTGTTGATGGCTGTAATATAATCTGGGTGTATGGATGTGAGGGCTCAGGTTTCCTTCATTGTGAAGTGTGTTTTCTGAGCGACTCTTGGTAAACCATTTAACCTTTCCTTTTCCTTTTTTTTCTTTTTCCTTTTTTTTCTTTTCTTTTTTTCCCTTTTATACCTGAGACCTCTTTTAAGACTCTAAGAGGAAAACCAGTTACAATCTGCATAGTAGAAAGCATTTCCTTAGAAGTCAACCTCTTTCACTGAGATGCCAGGTGTGTAAGCAAAGCTATAATCATGAGATCATTGATTTGATCTAGAACTCCAATGGACTTTAGAGGCCATCTGGTCCAACCCTCCTATTTTACGGCGGGGGGGTGGGGGGTGGGAACCAAAGCACAGGGAATATTCATACAAAACTAGCTATATGTATTTACGCATGCCTATGTCTGTTCTTATAGATCTAACGGTGCTTTTATATTAGGCAGGTAAGTGGTATGGTGAAGTCAGGAAGATCTGATGAGTTCAAATCTGGCCTTAGGTATTTACTAGCTGTGTGACTCTGGATAAGTCACTTAACCCCATAGGCTTTAGTTTCCTCTTCTTTAAAATGAGCCAGAGAAGGAAATAATAACAAACTGGGCCAGTATCCCTGCCAAGAAAACCCCAAATGCAGCCACAAAAAGTCAGACATAACAGCATTCATTTATGTGTATGCATAGATATGGTATATATATTTATTTACACATGCATACACATACAGTTGGAAATATAGCCAAAGGCACCAATTGTTATTTCTTATATTGCCAAGAAATCTATAGACAAATAATTGTGGTGGCTTTTTTTTTGTTTTGTTTTTGTTTTTTTGTTTTTTGCTCTCATGCAGCATGAGTATTTGTGAAGCATAGGTATGGATAAAACACAGCAAGATGGTATAGTGGATAGAGTGCTGGACTTAAGAGTCACAAAGATCTGAGTTCAAATATTTCCTCTGATAGTTACTTAACATTATGTCCTTGGGCAAGTCACTTATCCTCTCATAGCTTCATTTTCCTGATGTATAAAATGGTGATCATAAATAGTACTTATCCCAAAAGGCTTTTGGCATGATCAAATGAGAAATTGTATAAAATGCTTTGAAAATCTTAGGTGCCCTGTTAATGCTAAATATAATCTTCGTTATCATCGTTGTGCATTCTATTTGTTGTTCATTTTTGCAGGATATTGATACTGCCTTGGACTTAAAATTTGTAGTTTAATTTCTCCACCTTCCCAAGTGTTCATTGCAGAGGATGAGACCTGTTGTGAGTTTGAGAGTTCAGAGAGTTTTAGTTGTGAGTTTTTTACATATAGCTGAGCAAAAAGCTTCTGTGTTGTATTGTCTGAAGTTCATTGAATCCAGGTTTGGGACCTGTCTTTTTTCTTAGAAGGGATAATGGGTCCCCGTGAGATTTTTCCATCATCCAGATAGGGAATCTCAAGGGAAATCATGAAGAGAACAAGTTGGATTGTCAGAGTATGAGAGAGTGAAAGACAACAGGGAAAGGGGAAAGGAGGTGGAATTAGAGGCAAAGAAAGAAGGAAGGAATGCTTCTTAGTGCCCTTTCTTCTGAAGATTCAGATCTCCTTTTTTCACCTCTTCTGGTATATAAAAAAGTGAAAACTCTCCTTGTAGTTAGAATACCTTGATTCTGGTGTAGAAAGCCCCACAGCTATAGGCAAAGCCCTCCAACCTGGGGCCTTAATGCCCCAAAAATAGATAAAAGAAAGGAATAAAATTTACATGAGAGGATGTGCCTGCGTCTTCCAGTTCATAATCTCAGAGTACCACCAGTGTATCTGCAGGACAGAACTCTAAGACAGAGTTTTTGCCTCCTCTGGGAAGCATCAGAGGAGGGAAGCTGTTGTGTTCATCTACATTTTACAAAGGATGAGTGGAACCACTTTGAATTTTAGCTCAGAGCTCACCCCTTTGCAGCTCCAGCTACTTTTTGAGACTACGTGAGGCTGATGGTTTGGGGTTGTAGCCACAGAGCTTTGCATGAAGATAAATGAGGCTGACAATTTCTTTCTGGGCTTGATCTAATTCATGCCCTTAGTATAGACATAGCTACTGACTTTCACAACTATATCTCAACCATCTCCTCTGTGGGATGGGTTTCAATTCATGACTATAAAATCCTTATCTTTTCAAGAAGATTTTCCCCTCTTCTTCCTTTTTCATGCTTACATTTGAACTTATGTATATATATATATATATGTGTATGTGTGTGTGTATGTATATATATATATTGTAAAAGCTAGCATTCTTTTTCGGTCTAGGAAGCTAAACTGGAATGATATAGACCAGTGATTCCCAAAGTGGGCGCCACCGCCCCCTGGTGGGTGCTGCAGCGATCCATAGAGGTGGTGATGGCCACAGGTGCATTTTTCTTTCCTATTAATTGCTATTCAAATTAAAAAAAATTAATTTCCAGGGGTCTAAGGAATATTTTTTCTGGAAAGGGCCAAAAAAGTTTGGGAACTACTGCTCTAGATGCTGTCTGCACACAGATGAAAGGAGGTTATGAAGTTTGGGATCACTGATCTCATTCCATCCATCAGTTTCTAGATGTCAAAGTCTAGAGACAGGGACCCACTCCTAACTGATAGTATACAAACCGATCTAGGAGAGGAAAATAATATTCAGCCAAGACTCCGCTCCTGCCACTCTGGGGAAACATATTATGAGAAATGAATGTGTGCTTGTAAAAAGACCTTTTGAAGTAGAACCATGCAGTTCTCATTCTTGGACCTGGTTAGGGGATGTAGCTGGCTAAGGAGGACTAAGTTAGTGTAATTGGAATTAGTTGATTGATTGGTTTTAGTCAATTCCTTTTCTAAGTACAGACTTAGCCAAAGGCAGGCGATGAGGGCTAGGTAGAGGAAGCTGAGAATGATAGGATTCTTTTGGTAATAGTGTCCACCCTTGAGTGACTCATCCATTGATTATGGACATTTTTACCCTGTGTTTCTCCCTTCTTTCTTTTGGAGCCTAAGGAGATCTCTCTAAAAAGATAATTTCCAAGGACTGAACTTTCTCATTACTTGTTCTAGTTGCTATTAGAAGACATTCCTGAGTTAGGCGCGACAGTAGGCTAGATGATCTTGGAGATCTTTTTTAGTATTTCCTGTCTATTACATTCATCTTACACTTAATTATATAATACCCACCTTGGGGCAGGTAGGGTAGTTCAGGGGGTGGGGAGAGTGCTGGGCCTAGAGTCAGGAAGACTCCCCTTTAGTTCAAATCTGGCTTTAGACATTTACTAGCTGTGTGACCCTGGGTGAGTCACTGAACCATATTTACCTCAGTTTCCTTATCTATAAAATTTGCTGTCTGGGTAACCAATCACATTTATTTCATTTCAGGAATGTTGTTATTAGGGAGTCGTTGTTCTAAGATTCTGTCTTAAAGGTCTAGATATATTTAGCAGAGAAATTAATAAATTCCTTTAGATAAAGTCATTTAACTTGTTTGCCTCAGTTCCTCATCTATAAAATGAGCTAGAGAAGGAAACGGCAAATCGCTCCAGTATCTTTGCCAAGAAAACCCCAAATAGGATCACAATTGAAAAATGACTTAACAGTACCAACATAGGGTATGGGGGGTGGTGGGAAATATGGTCACACAGTAATCAGGTCTTCTTTTTTTTTTGGCTTTGTTTTGTTTTTTGAAAGGAACATTTGCTACCATATGTTCAAGGTCTCTCCAGTGATTCTGAGAACTGCTAGAGATTTTTTTTCTTCCTGCAGGAATTCATTTTCTATACATCGGAGAATATTTTCATTTCATTAAATTTCATTATACTCTCTGCAGTAGGTTCTAAAGTTTTTTGGCATCCATTCTCTGGAGGATGTATGCACAAGTGTTACAAATGTTAATGGGCTCTAATGGGCTTAGCAGGAGGCACTGAATATGCCCCTTAGGGTCCTGGTGACCCTTGGAAAAGCCTATTAAGAAGATGAAATAGTTCTCTTTGCCACATGCATAGCAAGTGATACATCAACAAACACAATTAGGACTGTGGCTATAGATGGGCCATTTTAAACATGCAAAATGTTAGCCATGGGTTCTGGCTCTGGAGCTTTCCTTCAAAAGCAGCTGTTTGGACATACATCTAGGTGGTATTTAGAAAGGTTCTAAGGAAAAATGATAAAAGAAAATGAAGAGCCTGAATGTACCTTCCTGTCCTCAACCTGATCTCCTACCCCCTAGAGTTTTTTTTTTTTAATCTTTTTTTTTTTAACCCTTACCTTCCGTCTTGGAGTTAATACTGTGTATTGGCTCCAAGACAGAAGAGTGGTAAGGGTAAGCAATGGGAGTCAAGTGACTTGCCCAGGATCACACAACTGGGAAGTGTCTGAGGCCAGATTTGAACCTAGGACCTCTGGTCTCTAGGTCTGGTTCTCCATCCACTGAGCCACCCAGCTGCCCCCTTCCTAGGTTTTTTTGAGGAGAATGTTTTTTTTTTTGTTTGTTTTTCAGTGAGGTATATAATTTTATGAAATACTGATAAAAACCACCCTGAAATAAATGAACTGATGTTGGCTTGGGTAGAAAAAGCATCAAGCTTTATTGAGCCATGCCGAAATATCGACCCAGGAAGAGTTAAGTCCAATATTGGTTTTGACATGCAACATATTTTGGTACTTTGTGATCTGTACGAATGTTTGCCCATGATTTATACACATGTATATTCTGTGGGTCTAAATAGCGTGTTACTAAAATTCGCACTTATTCCCATGTGAAGTACCTGGTACGTCCTCGGTAGAATCGTCTTTGTCGGATTGTTATATAAACTTGCACGCTTATGTGTATAATAACTACGTACTATTTAAGCAGCTGTATACTATTTACTCATTCTCTATATTACATATTCACACACTCTGCATAGCTCTCTGCCTTTAACTTATTTCACACATAGAGAAACTATAAGGGAGCTAAG
>NW_025356781.1:0-4099 GCF_016433145.1 Gracilinanus agilis | reverse complement strand
TTCCTTCCTTCCTTCCTTCCCTATAGAATGATTACATTTTAAAAGCACCTAATCCCAATCCCTATACACCAAGTCTGGGGTATAGGCTGTAAAAGTATCATTGGTTCCATTTTACAGATGGTGAAACTAAAACTTAGTTATTTAATCCCTGTCTTTCCAACTTAAAAGTCCAGTATTTCACTTGTTCTTCAAAGTTCACAAAACACTTTACTGATAACATTTTGCTTGAGCCTTGAAATAACCCTGAAAAAATGAGGATGTTAAGAGATTTGTCCATGATAAACTATCTCATTTATTTCAGATGAACCTGGACCTTATTGGCTATAAGCCTTCCTTGATAGTCTCTATGCCACACAGTGTCTCCAATTAGTTTTTCTGGTTCAATCATATCTGGTAATTTACTCCAAAGAATTTCTAAGCACTCAAATGACAACGAATCTTTTATTCCTTGTGAGATAGATCAAAGAATACCAAAAAAATTGAGCTTGCATCACTCCCTGAAAGAGCCAAGCTAACTCTAAGAAAGACTTTTTAATGAGTTAAGGATAGGTGTCTAAAGAAGTCATAAGATCTTCTTGGAGAAGGCAATGATCTTTTAGAAATAAGATTCTTTTGTAAGTGACCCTGGGTGAATTACTACTTTTCAGGGCTCCAGCCAAGTCTCTATGACTCTGGGTTTCAGAGAAGGTGTTGATCTTCTTTGATTATCAATCAGTCCATAAAGGTTTGTTGTTGTTCACCCTTCCTTTCTAAGATGACCAATGACATCATGGGTTGATGTATGGAATTAAGTGTGAATTGGATTTAAGTGAGCCAGAGTTGCACAAAATCCTCAGACTCACTTTCTTTTCCAGAGTCATTGAAGTACAGCAATAACACAAAAGTTAGGATGCTTGGTGATGGCAAGGGATATAGTTAGGTACCTCCTGGGCTATTGTGAGCTGGACACTGCTTATTGCTGCAGATGCAAAGAAAGGCAAAAGATTGTTCTTGGTCTCAAGGAGTTCAGAGTCTAACAGAAAAGATAAACTCGTAATCAAATTTGTATGAACAAATTACTACAGATTCGTTTTGAAATTATCAACAGAGTATACCAGAACTATATTAAAATACACTCTGGAATTACTTGAAAATAAATAAAAATATAATAGAACATAAATAATGTAATATGTGGTTTTCTAAGTCAATCTTCAGACTTTCTGAATGTATGGTTTAATGTTTCTTCTGGGGTTTGAATCCTCTGCCTTACTCTATGTCCCAAGTTATTTTGCAGACAAACAGAGGTTCAGAAAAGTTAAGTGACATTCAAAGTCATATACCTACTACTTATGGACTCAGGATTTAGACATGGAAGAGACCTTAGAGATCACTGAGTCCAAACCCAATATTCCACAGAGGGGAAACTGAGGGCCAGAGAGGAGGATAAATGACTTGCCCAAGGTCATAGAGCTAGTTTCTGGTAGAGATGAGATGGGTCATCCCTGTCTCCCTTTATTCTGGTTTATCAAGTTCCATCCTCTCTCTGAGAGTTCTCTCTCCATCTATTGGGAGGAACTGTTGAGTGTTGAATGGGGAGGAGAGAGAAGGAAATTGATTTCCATTCACCCTGGATGCCTCACCTCCTAAATCCACCTGTGATTTGAGAAGTGAAGAGAAGAAAAGACAACTTTAGAAATCAAAAGAAGATGAAGTCAGGAAACCTGGAAAGCGGAATCAGACTTTAAAATGGAAAAATGGGCTTGCAATCACTGAATAAAGTACAACATGTCTCAGGAGAGGTGTCTCAGACCTATGTAATGGAAAGAACTCTGTAACTGAAAACTGGGACCTGGATCCCTTCCACCAGAAGTTTTGCCTTTGCCAATAACTATCCGTGTGACCTCCCTTTTCTGGATGTCAGTCTCCTTTGCTATAAAACAAGCATGTTGCTCAGGTTCCCTTCATCTCTAAAGGTCAAGGGCTCTATACCTAACCATTACCTGGCTCATGCTCACAAGAAGAGAGGATGATAGGAATTGATTGATTTTTAAAGCACTTCTACCCTTTTCACCAGCTGGCAGTGTTCAGGCATGTCCTTCAGTCTCCATTGCTGTTTATTCTAATGGATTATATGAAAGAACTAGCAGGGGTATGTGTGAAAAGACACATGTGTAGGCTTGATTTAAAGAAGGGGAAAATCTTAACAATGAGAGCGATCTAAAAGTGGAGTGAGATGAGTTAAAAGAAAGCATCCAGGAGTAAGGAGGTCATGGTCCCTCTCTACTCTGCCCTAGTCAGATAACTTCTATCAGCTCTTGTCACCCATGTTTAAAAGAAAATTGATGAACCAGAGAATGCCCAGAGAAAGGAAATCAGGATGATGAAGGGTCTCGAGGTCATGCTACATGAGAATCAAACTAATTTAACTGGGCAGGTTCAACTTGGAGAAGAAAAGACTTAGGAGAGACCCAGTAGCCATCTTCCAGGATTTGAAGGATTGCCATGGGAAGAACATTGAGCTGAAGTTGCAAAAACCTATGTAATATTTGAATATAACTTGATATGACTCTGACGTAGCTGAAGAAGGTCTCATCAGGATTAAAGTGTGTGCATGGAGATGTAGGGAAAAGCAGAGAAGGGGACTTTTGATTCAACTTGGATGAAGAGGAACTCCAATGAGTCAGAGCAGCAGTGGTAATTCAGAAGACTGGGAGAAATGTAGAGAAGCATGGAAGGCATTCTATTTCCATCCTCAGTGCTTCCTTCTTCTGTCCCTGGTCTTAGGACGTGCCTGAGATGAAGCGGAAGGAAGGAGGAGGTGAAACAGACAGATTGCTTGAATCCCCTCTTGCTTTCCATCCTACTGGGAGAGAAAGAGGTAAATGCAACTTCAACACATTTGCTAAATGTACATATTCTGTTCTTTTAAGTTGTGTTCATGATTCCTCTTTTATTTTTAATTCATTTTTAATTAATTATTTTAAATTACTTTTATTAATTTAATTAGAATCTAGCCATCTTAGATAAAGGATTGATTTTAATCCATGTGCTTCATCATGGGGAAGGCTAAGCTAGTAAAAAGAAGTTTGCAGAGACAACATATATAGATAAAAGGAAAGGGCCAGAGATTTGGGCTCTATTGTTTAAATAGTCAAGGGAAAGGTTTTGTTTTTTTCTCATTGCTCCCCATTCGAGGCTTCTAAGCTAAATGAGAGACAATTTAGTAAATTGTGATATTTTATAAACTTGTTAATACAAATCCAAAGCTGAATCCTTGAGTTTCTGCTCAACAAAAGTCTGTAGCAAATATTTAGATGGTGGAAAGGATGTTGGGTGGAAAAAAGAACTTCAGCAATTTTTCAGGAGCAGGTACCTCAGGCAAATTTACTTCCCCCAGCCTCCCATTATTCTCTGAAGTCTGGCCTATTCCTGATTAAGAGCCAGAGAAGAGAGGCTGAATAATTTGCTTAGCCCTACTCCAAAGACTGAAGGGTAAGTCAATACACATTCATTAAGCACCTACTATGTGATTAGTAATATTACCTCATAAAATAGTTAGGAACAGTGAATGAAAAAGCAAATTTAAGGAAAAATTGGCAAGAGACTCAAATAAGCAAAGCCATTCAGAATATATTTAATGATGAATTTGGAATTAGAGGCATAAACACACACAGAAATAAAAAGGGGGCTCTGTAAGGATTTGAATTTTGTTGTTGTTCAGTTGTTCAATCATGTCTGGATCTTTATGATCCAATTTTGAGGTTTTATGGCAAAGATAGTGGATTGGTTTGCCATTTACTTCCTTAGTTCATTTTACAGAGAACGAAACTGAGGCAAACAGGGTTAAGTGACTTTTCCAAGGACACATAACTAGTCATTGTCTGAGGCCAGGTTTGAATTCAGGAAGATGTGACTCCAGACCTGGCGCTCTATTTGTTATACTGACAGATGCCCTGAAGGAGTTTTGTAACAAACACTTTTAACCATCAAGGAGACATCACGAATGTAAGCTAACTTTAGGAGTTGGTGGAAAATGGGACTGAAGAACCTCTCCAAAAGAGAAAAGCAACTTGGCTTTAATATATATGCATGTCTATGTTTATATATATATATATATATA
>NW_025356780.1:0-6451 GCF_016433145.1 Gracilinanus agilis | reverse complement strand
TCTCTCTTTCTTTCTCCCTCCTCTCTTCTCTCTCTCTTTTCTCTATCCTCCTCTTTTCTTTTTCTCTCCTCTCTCTGTCTCCATCTCTGCCTCCATCTTTCTCTGTGTCTCTCTCTCTCCCTCCCTCCTCTTCTCTCTTTTCTCTCTCTCCTCTCTTTTCTCTTTCTGTCTCTGTTTCTATTTCTTTCTCTTCCCTCCCTGGTTATCTCTGTTTGTTTCTCTCTATCTGTCTCTCTCCACTTCCCCATCTCTCCCTCCCCCTCCTTCTCCCTTTCTCTGTCCCACTGCCTCTAGGCACTGCTAACTTGGTGTGCTATAAAGTGAATAAACAAAAAGTGAGAAGGTCTCTGCATCCTAAACCAGCCCCCTCAGTGACCTAGTCTGGATTCCCTGAGCACCTGAAAGCAGAACGGAGGCAGATCACATTTCTCTAATCCTAATCCTGGGGGATTAATACCCATCCCCAAAGTCAGGGCACATGTCAGCAGCCACAGACCTATTGGAAGTCAGTTAGTCCCTCCCCAGAGCTAAAGGCACTGAGCACTGATGGCGAGGGTCCTGTATCTTCTCACAGGAGGATGCCCAAAAGAATAGGGAAGAAATCCGAAGGCATTGTCAAGCCACGGCTGCAACAACATGTGGCTCCGAGTCATCACTGTCCTACCCTTGAGTGTGTTCTCTGCCTGAACTTCCTGTGGCAGAGCTCAGTGAAGGAGACTTTCCTAAGGACGCCCAAATGAAGCGAAAGCACTCAGGGAGCCGTCCTCAAAGCTGCTCCTCTCGGGCACCACAAACTCCCATCTCACTTTCTTGTTTTCTCTTCTTCCAAAACAAGCAGCTCACTCACTACCATACGCAGTCACAGAAAGGACTCCCTGTTTGTCTCAGCTCCTCACAAAGGGCCACAGAGGAGGGGAGAGAGAGGTTGCTGTCCTCTGCTGCCTGATTGCCTCACAATTCAACCAGTTCATCTTCCTTAACATTACTATGGGGGTAGGGGCAGCTAGGTGGCTCAGTGTATTGAGACCCAGGCCCAAAGATGGAAGGTCCTGGGTTCAAATTTGACCTCAGACACTTCCTAGCTGTGTGACCCTGGGCAAGTCACTTGATCCCCATTGCCTAGCCTTTACCACTCTTTTGCCTTGGAACCAATACACATTATTGATTCCAAGATGGAAGGTAAGGATTTAGAAAAAAACATTATTATGGGCTAGGGGCAAGTAGGTGGCTCAGAGGATGGAGAACCAGGCTTAGAGACAGGAAGTCCTGGGTTCAGGTCTGGCCTCAAACACTTTCTAGCTGTGTGACCCTAGCCAAGTCACTATGCCTAGCCCTTACCACTCTTCTGTCTTGAAACCAATGCACAGTATTGATCCTAAGATGGAAGGTAACAGTTTAAACAAATAAATAAAACAATACTAAGGATTGTGTACAGATTAGGTCTCTGGATCTGAATGAAGATGGGGGAAAACTGAAAGGAACTCATTTAAAAAAGCAGCCAAACTGCCTATTCATTCATTCTTCATAAGGCAAAATCACTCATCATAGCCCTTTGAAAAGTCATTTCTGGGACAGATGGAAAAGAGGCTTAATTGTTCCATCTGGAGAAGGTAAGGTCAAGAAATGATCTCATCACTTTCTCTGCCTGACCTGCTCCATTCCAAAAGCACATATTAAGCTTCAGTTAGGTGCCAAGTACTGTGCAATTAAACAGTCCCTGCCTTCAAGGAGGGGATGTACGTTCTTTTGGAAGAAGAGGTAGGTGCACAAACAAGCTGGTAATTAATCTTTGGAGCTGGTCAGGAATTGGTAAAACATTAATGGTAGGCAAGAGGCAGTGCTTGAGCTAAGCCTTTGGGGGAAGTCGGGATTCCAAGAGCGATTATGAAGAGTCTGACGTGACTGAAAATGACTAAACAAAAACAACAATCCTATGAAAAATCTGCTAACAAATAATTGCTGCCAAGAGTTCCTTTGCCTGGTACAGGGAACTGGGTTAGTCTGGAGCACTGTTCTCATTTCTTTGCTCACTATAGAGTCAACTCTGATAGCCCTGTAGAGTCTATGATAGGGGAACCTATTGTATAAAATTATATAAAACCCCCATTTTATAGGTAAATATACTGAGGCAGACAGATTACTTGCTCAGGATCACACAGCATGTGACGGAGGTCATATTTGTTTCTTTCTTTTTTTTTAAACCCTTACCTTCCATCTTGGAATCAATACTGTGTATTGGCTCCAAGGCAGAAGAGTGGTAAGGCTAGGCAATGGGGGTCAAGTGACTTGCCCAGGGTCACACAGCTGGGAAGTGACTGACGCTGGATTTGAACCTAGGACCTCCCGTCTCTAGGCCTGACTCTTAGTCCACTGAGCTACCCAGCTGCTCCTTGAGGTCATATTTGAATTCAGCTCTTCCCAAATCCAGACTCTATCCACTGCACCAGCTGTTGCTTCCTACCAGTCAGCTTAATGAGTTGCCTGTGACACTGAGAAACTAAGGCATGATTTGAATACAGATCTTCCAAACTCCAAAGGTCTCCTTCTTTCTGTTACAATGCAATTGCTTGCAATAGGAGAATTTTAGAGTTTTAAATCATGTTGTCTAAGGACTGAGGGAGAAGTTCACTTCTGAGCAAAGAGATCAAGGAAAACTTCATGGGGGGAAGTGCCATATAGTAGAAAGAGTCAGGGGGACCTGAATTCAAATCCCACCTGGGACCATAGGTAAATTACTTTCTGGGCTTAAGTTTACTCATCTAAAAAAAAATAAAAAGAGGAGGCTGGCCTTGGGGACCTCTAAGGTCCTGTCCATGTCTAAATCTATGATCCACAATGATACATGTAAAACCCATTGGAATTATGTGTCGGCTAAGGCAGGGTTAGGGGGGTTTGGGGAAGAGGGAAAGAACATGAAATGTATAACTAAGGGAAAATATTCAAAATAAACATTAAAAAAAATAAATCTATGATCCACTTAGGAATCTGAGAAACCAAGATAGGAAGAATTGACATTCGAAGGCTAGGAAACAGCATGAACAAAGGCAATAAGGCAGGGGACCACAGGACAAGTTCTACAGCCAAAGAATAATCTAGTTTGGATAAATCCTAGAGTTCATGTGAAAAGATATGTAAGCGAAGACTGAGAAGGCAGAAATAAGGGTCCTATGTACATCACAATATCTATAGCCACAGTTGTTATGGTAACAAAGAACTAGAAGCACAGCAAATGCTTATGGACTGGGGAATGGATGAACAAATTGGGCTGTACGCATGTAATGGAATGTCACTTTACTATAAGAGACTGACAGTATGAATAATTCAAAGAAGTATAAGAAGACTCATGAACTGATTCAAAGTGAAATAAATAGAACCATTTGGCTAGATAATCACTATATAAACGGAATTAACAATGACAGCAAAAACCAAAGCTAATCCTAATTACAAGGACCAAGACTGGCTCCTAAATAGCAGATGATAAAATGTTCCTCTCTCTTTCTTTGCCAAGATTGGGGTGGAGGGGAGAGGAGGGCAGTTATGGGTACGGAACATTGTATTTACCGTGAGACTCAGTTACTAACATCTTGGTTACATTGTCTGAACTGCTTCCTTCAACTCCTACACACACCTTTTTGTTTGTTTGTTTTTATTCTTTGTTGTACAAGATGACTAATTGGGTAGGAAAGAGAAGGAGGGAGGAAGAAAGAGAGAAGGAGAGGGAGAGGGAAAAAGAAAACTTCAAAAAAAAAAAAAAAACCAAGAAGGTACCAGGATTTTGGAGGGTCCTGAATGACAATATAGTTCTTCTCCCTCTCTTGGGCCAGCCCTGAAACTCAATCCTAGGTTACTAAGAAACAGAAAATAACTACATGCAGCTATGTCACCACCAAAGAGGATGTAGGAGTGAGGTTCTTACTAGAAGGAACCGAGAAATGAGCTCAGACAGCAAAACCCAACTACAGGAAACTGGTTTGATGCAGACATTGCTTGAGAAAGAGACTTCATGCCTTCTTTCCTTCCTTTTATTCTTTACCACACCCAAATTCATCTCTCTTTGGGACAAATTAAATACTCTGGAAAGTTCCATATTTTTAAACAAGCTCTGCAAGGAGATGCAGACTTTACAGAAGATTAATCCATGAAGAATAAGTTAGGGGGCAGTTAGGTGGCTCAATGAATTGAGAGCCAGGCCTAAAAATAGGAGGTCCTGGGTTCAAAATTAGGCTCACACACTTCCTAGCTGTGCGACCCTGGGCAAGTCCCTTAACCCCCATTAGCTAGCCCTTACTGCTATTCTGTCTTGAAAGCCATACACAGTATTGATTCTAGGTCAGAAGAAGGTAAGGGTTTAAAAAAAAAAAAGAATAAATCGAGTAAGTTGTTTTCCATATACACTATCTTGCCACCATTACAAAGGGTCTAGGGTTGAGGAATAGAATTCACTTAACCTTTCTGAGCCTCCATTTCCTCATCCATAAAATAAGGCGGTTGTCCTAGAATAGAAAAAAACAGACAGAAGATATTATCTAATTGGAAGTTCTGCTGAATCTTATCGATAGAAGACCCTTCAATGGTGCAGATTTCATTCCATTTATGCCTCCTCATCTTTTGTTACTGTAGTTCATATAAACCTTTATTTTAAGGTCCCTTATAGCTCTTGATCTGTGAACCCAGGATGTTGTAAAGACCTTGGGCAAGTCATTCCATCCCCATTGACTTTTGAGTTCCTCACAACTTTGATTATTTGGGTCTTGTAGTCTTTGATGATCTATAACCCTATATCCAGGAACAGTATGGAATTGTTTAAATCACTGTAATTTCCCAAATACAATCCAGCGTGCTATGGTGGTAAGAAAGGATCCATCCAAAGCTTGACATAAGATCTAACTAAGCCACATAATCCCAAACTAATTCATAGGTAAAGCTGGTGGTTCAATAAACTGGAATATAAAATAGATTTGTCATTATTTCCATATCTATCTTTTCTATATTAAAGAGAGTAAAACCACTACACTTAGTCCCTTAACACCTCAGTCTCCAGGGTGCTCCATAAACAATTAGAAATGACACTTGAGAACAGAGGCAGGATAAAATATTCAATAAAGAGCTATCTTTAGAGCCAAGAAGACCTGTGTTTAAATCCGACCTTTGATACCTACTATCTCTGTGACCCAGGGCAAGTCACTTAGCCTCAGTGCTCTAGATCAGTCAGACATCAGAAATGGACCCATCCCAATGGCCTACGTATTGATTTTGAAAACCACAAACTAACATTATCTATGTTGTATTGTATTAAAAAAAAACCTTATCTTCCATCAATCTTAGAATTGATATTGAGTGTTGATTCCAAGGCAGAAAAGCAGTAAGGGCTAGGAAATATGGGTTGATCTATGATGAAGAAGAAGAATCTCAAAGACTGTAAAGCAGGGGAGTTCCTAACCTGGGAGCAACATACGACACCACCCTCCTCCCATTCATGGAGATGAACTTAAATGGGGGGAATGTTACTGAAATTTAGCATTGCCTTCGATTATAAATGTTGGCAACAATATGGAGGGGCCCACAATCTTCATCAGACTGCCAAAGAGGACCATGATGTAAACAAAGATTAAGAACTCCTGTTTAAAGGGGTCAGTTTAGAAGACATCTCAGAAATAGGAAGAGACTCAAAGAACAGAAAGAAGATATAACCCCATTGCTCTGCTGAATCTGTGATCTTTTATCTCTGAGGGAAATGCCCTTCAATGGTGTGGATTTCATTCTCATCCTGTGAGACTATGATTCATGTGAAGCGTCAGTCAATCAGCAAATATTTATCAAACATCTATTATATGCTAAGCCATTGCCAAGGTGGTTCTTCCACAGGAAATCAATCAACAATTATTTATTAAAAACCTATTATTGAGGGGGTGGGGCAGCTACATGGCATAGTAGACTGAGAATCAGGCCTAAAGACAGGACATCCTGGTTTCAAATATGACCTCAGATACTTCCAAGCTCTATGACCCTGGACAAGTCACTTAACCCCCATTGCCTGGCCCTTACCACTCTTCTGTCTTGGAACCAATATACAGTGTTGATTTTAAGACAGAGGGTAAGGGTTAAAAAATTATTAAGTGGGGAAAAAACTACGTGCCAGTCACTGTGCAACTGTATTTCTGCAAATTCTCCATATAGAATCAATCAATTAATTAACAAGTAATGATGTGTCTACTATGTGCTAGGTCCTATGCTAGCTACTAGGAATACAGGTAAGAAGATTGACATAATCCCTACTTGTAAAAAGCTTACATTCAAAATGTCTTTCCACTAAGAAAAAATATAAATATCCCAACAAAGGCAATGAAGAGGAAATCAGTACCTACTGGCCACATGTCTATTCTTTAATTTTCACAAAATCTTTAAGAGAATGAGCTATATGCATGATATACTTCATGGATATATGAGAAGA
>NW_025356779.1:0-3751 GCF_016433145.1 Gracilinanus agilis | reverse complement strand
GAAGGAAGGAAGGAAGGAAGGAAGGAAGGAAGGAAGGCTTGATTCTGAGCTAACAACAGAGCAATTCCAAGTCCGATGTGCTGCTTTGGAAGGTGAGGATGGTTGACCACTTCTGGGGGATATTCTAACAGTAGTTACTGCTCAGACACAGATTATACTAAATAAGCCCCAATGTTCCTTTCAGCTCTGAAATTTTGTGATTCTGAAAATCCCCAGATCTTTCTCACACAAGCTGCTCTCTACCCACATCTTCCCCAGAAGCCTACAGAAAGTGGCAATCCAAAGGTTGTACAAATCAGCAGCAATCAGGAGATGGATAGAAGATGAAGGAATACGAAGTAGGTGCTCTAAAAATTCTACTTATCAAGCAGGTTCTCCGTCTCCTTTGCTGGGTCTTTGGTCTCTTGCCAACTCTTTAAGGTAGGTATTCTTCAGATCTCTGGGTCCTCTTCTCTCTGTTCTTCCTGTTGCCTCCCTCACTGATCTCATCTACTCTCATGGCTTCACCAGCCTCTTCTGTGCAGAAATGCCCACATCTGTACTGCCAGGCTAGACCCGTCTTCTCAGGTCCACATTTCCAGCTATGAACTTGACATCTCCACATGGATATCCCTCTCACCAGCTCCGTAATACCACCAAAAAACCAAGCTTAGTACCTTTCCCTTCATCCAACTCATCCTTCTGAATTTGCCAGTTATGCCAGCAATACAACCATTTCCCTGGTTGCCCACATTCAGAACTCTGGGGTTGCCTTTGAGCTGTCCCTCTCTAAGATCTGAAAACTTAAGGACGTCTCCATCCCAAATATGCACACAGGCTATTAGTGCCCATCCTGGGGTAGAGCCTTCCCAGCTCACATTTCTCTGATCAGCCACAGTCAGACACACTGTAAATAGACCCCAACGTGGTAATGTCATTTTGATCCCTTCAAATACAAAGGACAACAACCAAGCAACCGATCAGCCTCTCATATCCAAATAGTTATTATCAAAAGTCCAGTCCTTCCCACCTCCATCATATTTGTGGCATCTCTCCCCTCCCACAATCCTTACTCTAATATAGGCCTTAATGATCATCCATTTGGATTATTGCAATACTTCCTGCCAGTTCTTCCTATCATTAATCAATCAACAAATATTTACTAAGTGAACTATATGTCAAGCACTATGCTAGGTCCTTGAGATACAAAGACAAAGAATAAAGAAGGCCTGCCCTCAAGGGGCTTACATTCTGTCAGAAGTCATCACATATACATATAGAATTACATACAGGTAATCTATAAAGAGAGAGAGAGACAGAATTTGGAACTCAAAAATTTTAAGAATAAAAGTTAAAATTGTTTTAGATGTAATTTGAAAAAAATGTTAACAGAAAAAAGTAACTACATACAGAATATATGCAAAATAAATATAAATACAAGGTAATTTGGCAGGGTGGAGGCACTAGCAACTTTGGGAAGATTAGGAAAGGTTTTCAGGTAGAAGATACTTGAATTGAGACATGAAGAAAACTAGGAATTGTAAAAGGTAAAGGAGAAGAGGGAGAGTACCGCCACTTGTGGGTGGGGCACAACCAAGGCAAGGCACAGAGATGGCAAGTGGAATATTGCATCTGAGGAACAAGAGGCCAGATTGGCTGCACTATAAAAGTAAGGCTGAAGAGGTCAATGGGGATGGGTTGTAAAAACCCTTAAATGCCACACAGGCATGTGTACTTGATCTCACAGGTGATATGGAGTCATTGGAGTTTATTGAGAATGACCATCAGAATCTTTATTTTGCATTTTAGGAAAGTTGCCTTGGCAACTGGGTGGAGGATGGGATGGGGAAAAGTGGAAAAAGATCAAGTTGGAGGTAAAGGATTGTGGCTGGGTGAATAGAGGGAAGAGGGCATAGTCAAGAGGTGACGATCTGGGGACCTCAATGACATGATTTAACAACCAATTTGCTGTGTGGGATGGGCTTTGGTGAGGGAAGGAGACCAACAAGAGTTTAAACTGGGGGTGGGGTTGAGGAGAAACTAAACCCCCCTCCTCCCCACTATGATCTCATACTTTCCACTGTGAGAAGAATCTTTCATGCACCAAGATCTGATCATGCTCAAAAGCGATGAGCACCTCCCTCTGTAAAGCTCACAATCATGTGCCTGCATTCTAGGGCCTCCACAAGCTGGCCCTACCCACCCTACCTTCACAACTCGATCGCCTGTTACTGAACTTCCCTCCATGCACGAGGTCTCCCACTACATTAAATTGTTGTCGCCCCAGAGGTCACTTCATCCTACATTTACTAAGTGCCTCCAGTATGCACAGCATCTTGTCGAATACAGGGTTTAGATAATATGCCATTCCTGCTGAGGGGGGTGTTAAGGGAGTGGATAAGATGCAAACACTGATCATTCTAATACTCACTAATACATGATAAGTGCATTAGAGACGCAGAACCAACAGCTGCGTGATGCCCTTGCCCGAAGGTCACTGCCAATTGCAAGGAGCAAAGAAGATTTCCTGGAGAAGGAGATCATTTGAGTTGGTCTTTAATGAATATGAAGGAGTTCAAAAGGAGGGAAGGATGGCATTCTAGACAGAGCAAACAGCTTAAGATACTGAGCTCTGCACTATAAGAGTTACACACCATTCATTCATTCATTCATTCATTCAGAGACATAGCATTGTATCTGGTATACAGAAGGCATTTAATAAATGCTGGGTGACTGATTCTTTCAACATATTAGATGCACACATACTAGATATAGTCAGAGCACTGCACTGAATTGGCTACAAGCCAAGTTAATCAGTTTAGATGCCATCAAGTCTTTTCTCCCCTAGAACTCCAAATCTAGGAACTATCCAGGAGGGCACAAGGAACAGAAGAAGATTGGAGAGAGCAGAGAGCCAGCCAAGGCAGACCTGGGTTGCTGAGGCAGTTCACTGGCCTGGTCTCAGCTGCCTTGAGAAGGCCAGTCCTGAGGGAACCCAGCCTGCAGGACTGCTGGGGAGGCTGAATGCAGAGAGCTGGCTGGGGAGCAGACTGTTCTCCAGCTGACTCATGTCCCTGCCAAGAGCATTGGATCACTGTGGTTTGAGGTGGAAGACATGCAGTCCCAGGCACCAGGGGTGTTGCAAAGGAAGTAGAATCTGGTCACACCCTGGCTCTCTCTTTACCTCTTGGGTTGGCCTTCGCAAAGTGACTTCCCTTCCCTGGGCTTCAGCCTCCTTCTCTGTAAAATAGGTACGGTGGAACTAGATGGTTTCAGAGTCCTAGAACTTCCCCACACTGGAAGTGACTGTCATGCAGGTGGGGCCCTCTAAAGGCCTCAGCTACTTAGGCTTGCATGAAGTCATGAAAATCTGTCCCCAAGAAGGCTTATCAGTCAGACAGCTGCCCAAGTTCATCTGGGAGAAGCCAGAAGAATAGGTGACAAGTTATCTTTGTGTCAGAAATGCGTCATCACTTGGGGTGTGACCCAACCAGCTTCAGGAGCCTCCTTCTCCCCAAAGTACAGATCCTGTCTGCTCCCCAGGGACTAAAAATTCCATAATTCTACTGGAGAATTTCATTTTAATTAGGCACTGCCCCTCCCGATTCAAATACTCCTTGGAGGGAAAATACCTTAGCTACTGTAATCCTGAAATGTCACAGCTGGGAAGGAAGGAAAGAAGGAGAGGAGGAAGGACAGAGGGAGGGAGGGAGAGAGGAAGAAAAGAAAGAAGGGAGGGAGGGAGGAAGGAAGGAAGGAAGGAAGGAAGGAA
>NW_025356778.1:0-1190 GCF_016433145.1 Gracilinanus agilis | reverse complement strand
CTCCTCTCCTCTCCTCTCCTCTCCTCTCCTCTCCTCTCCTCTCCTCTCCTCTCCTTTCCTTTCCTTTCCTTTCCTTTCCTTTCCTTTCCTCAACTAGTCTATTCTAGCCTAGCCTCGCCTCACCTAACCTAGTTAGCTCCTTTGTTCATTTCGGGTTGCTGTAAACATGCTGGTACCAAATTATTTATGTTTCCCTGTAATGATAATGGCAAAGGGAAGAATAAAGAAAGTCTGGAAGCATCTTGAGATAGTGAAGGGGAAATAATAATAATGTAGGACATGGTGAAGAATAGCAGGTCAAGTTGTAACTACAGTAGGAAATGAGTGAGCAAGATGCAAATATCAAAACTAGAATTTGGCCAGGACAAGCCCTGATTAAAAATCATAATATTAGACTTCATTCTTTAGTTTCCTCAACTGGTGAAACTTTGGAGTGAATTAAACCCCACTATATATAAACAATGGTGAAGGGGTCACATTCCTCAGAGGTTTGAGTTTCAGAAGAGGGCTATGTTTTGTCTTTTTGCTTTCCAGTGAGACCTCAGTAAAGCTTGACACACAGCAAAGTGACCACATTAAATCTTTGATGCTCTCCACTATTAGGATGGTTTTAGAAAAAAAGTCAACATCTATTTTCTCTCAATCTCACCACCCAACTTATTTCTCTATTTCTGTTGAGGAAACCACCATATTTCCAGTCACCTAGATTCACAATATCAGATTAATCCTCAATTCTTCCCTCTCATCTATAATTAGTTGACAGATCTTTTTGATTTGATCTCTTCATTTATCCCTCATATCCATCCCATTTCCCCAATACATATTGCTACTACCTAAATACAAGTCCTCTTGATTTCTCACTTGGATTATTTTAACCATCTAAATGTTCTCCTAGTCAGTCTCTAATATTTAAATCATTATGGCACACAATTTCCAGATATGAGTTTCCATTCCCACAACTAACAGCAAGTACTACTTAGCCTTTGGTAGGTTAAGGGCTCTACATAGTACAACTACCATTTCAGAGTCCTTAGGAATGTTTATGTAATTTTCAAGGCTGATATTTTGTTAAAACTCACCTCACATGCCCATGTATTTTAGTTTTTGATTGTTGTTTTTTGGATTTCATTTCAAAAATATATTTATTTATTTATTTAATTAAAGAATCCCAATAACAAAAATTGTTTTAG
>NW_025356777.1:0-1368 GCF_016433145.1 Gracilinanus agilis | reverse complement strand
AAGTTAGGAAGGAACGAAGGAACAAAGGAACGAAGGAACGAAGGAAAGGAGGAAAGGAGGGAGAGAAGAAAAAAAACACCTTTGGTTGCCCTGGGGGGGGGGGAACACTTCTGGTTTCCTTGAGCACCAACTCATAGTACACATGACTCCTCACTCTCCGTCGCCCCTGAAGGCAATGAGCTTTGATCAGGTACCTAGTAGGGCCAAGTTCCAATGAACTGAAAATGAAACATTGCAGGGAAAAGAGAATTCTGTGTTCCAGGCTCAGGCCTCGCCACTTGTGCTCTGTAATCTCGCTCTTTTCCATTTCCTTTTCCACTCACGTGACTGCCAAGCCTGCGCTCAGCGTCCCGTTACCTGGTTTGACCGCAGCCCCCCTCGTGGCAATGGCCGACCTTGACCTCGAGGGTTGGGGCGCAAACATCCCGGCATCCCTCATCTCCTGTGAGCCCGTCTCACCACAGGCATCATCATCCCAACTTTGTGGATGTGGAAACTGAGGCTGGGGGAAATCAGGTGCTTTTCCTCTGGTCACAAAGCAGGGAGGTTCTTAAAGTGCGCTGAAGGCCGGGCCACTGGCCACCTCTGAGGCGAGCTCATCTCTCGAAGAAACAACATCCATCCGTTGGCAAGAACGAGCTGAACCAGGCTGGCCGGCTCCGAGGATGCGCAGGGAGGGGCCGCGTCCGTCCGTCCGTCCTTCCTTCTGTTCAAATGAATGTCACAAGGCAGCTCTGGAAGCCCCGGGCCGGGAGCCTCATCTGGAGAGCTTATTCCTGGAGTCCCGGCTCTGGTCTCCTCTCAATCTACTGGCATGTACCGAGTACGGGTGTGTTTGTGTATGTGGGGTGTGTGCATGTGTGTGCACACTGGCATGTCAGTGTGTGTGCACAGGCATGTATGTGCATGTGTGTGGGGGTACATGTATGTGAAGGTGTGTTGGCAGGCGAGTACATGTATGCCTCTATGCATATACACACGTGTGTGACTCAAGCACACGTGAAAGGCTGTGTATGGGCTTGGGTTGGCCAAGCTGAAGGCCGGCCATCGCATCAGGAATGGCCGTCTCCATACTCTGGGCTTCCTCCAAGCGTCCCAGAGGCAGGAAGTCGAGAATGCCCACGTGGGAACACGGAGAACCCCCGAGAGATAATGTAACACTTCAGAGACGCCCCCCCGCCGGCTTCCCCTTCCTCCCCTCCCCCTGCACTTCCCTCCCTTTTGTCCATCGCAAACATCTGCCAACCTCCAGCATCATCCCCGGCACGGGAGCTCCGGGGTCCTCTCCGACACTGGCCATCCGTGGAGGGACGCCAAGAACACAAGAGCATCGACAATAGGACCAAACGCAAGCCAGTGACGGGCTTT
>NW_025356776.1:0-3258 GCF_016433145.1 Gracilinanus agilis | reverse complement strand
TAGATGGAGGGATGGATGGAAGGAAGGAGGGAAGAATGGAGGGAGGGAGGACAGGAGGGAAGGAGGGAGGGAGGGAGGGAGGGGTGGGAAGGGCCTGGGCTCAGCCCTGCCATTCTGCCCTGAGGCTACATCCGGAGGGCGCAGGGAAGGGCCCTACTCACATGTCTTTGCAGCGTCTCTGGATGTGGGCCCGGGCCTTGAGGTCCTCCTCTTCCTGGAGCTGCTTGGCCACCTGCAGATCATACTGGACCAGGCGGTTGCGCTGCACGTTGGAGGCCAAGTGATGTTCAACTGAAGGAAGACGGTGAGAGATGAGGAGTGAGTGAGACCCGCCCGCCCTCGGCCTCGCCGCTCCCGCCAGCTTATTGCTTTTCTGGTGGCACTTCTAGCCTTCGGGTCTCACTGACGGTCTCCGTTTGCTCAGCATCAGGCAGGCCTAGACGGCCCCTGGGCCCACAGGCACAGCGCTGACATGTGTCAGAAGCACGAGGTAAGTGAACAAATGAGACAGTGAGTGTGAAAGGGGGAAAAGACCCGGCCAAGGAGCCAGAGGGCCTGGGTTCGAGGGGCACTTGCTATGTACGTAACCACAGGCAAGGCCCTTCATCATTCCAAGTCTTAGCTTCCTTGTCTCAGAAATGAGCATCCAGCCTGGGAATGGATGGGGAAGCCCAGCCCGAGTTATATGGCATCATTCCAACATTGAGGCGTCATGATTTCAAGAGGCAGAAGAGCAGTAACAGCTACACCGTGAGGTAAAGCCACTTGCCTAGGAAGTGTCTGAAGACCTCCCATCTCTAGGCCTGCCTCTCCACCCCGAGCCTCCTGGCTTCTCCCAAGAGCCAACTTCTGAGCAAGGAAGACTTGGGCACAAAGAACGTCTTGGATGAGTTACCCTGGGCAAGTCTCTTGACCTTTCAGTGCATACATAGTTTTCTGGGACTACACTGTATAGATAAGATACAGGGAATTTGCTCAACCAGGAGTTCCCCATCTCAGTGAAATGACAGGCTAGACCCTACACTCTATTCAAATAAAAGGTATCATGTTTCAAACCAAATTAGAAATAATGGCAAATTATTTATGAATAAAATAAATATAATAAATTAAATTAAATTAAAATAAATAAAAGCAAACATCATGCTTTTTAGGTATAGGAGACACTTGCCCTTGGCTTGGATGTGTGTGTGTGTGTGTGTGTGTGTGTGTGTGTGTGTGTGTGTGTGAGTGTGTGAGTGTGCATTCACAGAAGTCAAAGAGACAAAAAAGGAGAATGAGGGTAAAACGGGTCTCTGTAGTAACACTCCCATCAGCACCTGCACTGAGCGGCGGGGGAGGGCGCTGCCCCGAAGCTTTGCAGCCCCTGAGCCAGGGTCTTCCCAGCCCACCGGCTTAGAACACAAGGTCCAGAAGGGCGTCATTCCGATTGCCTTTCTTCCTCCCCGTTTATTGCCCACAGAGCGGCCCCGGGTTCAAGACGCCCTCTGCTCATCAGCGTCTCACTTCTCTTCTCCAAGGACTAGTTGATCCCCCCAAGTCCCAGCCCCAGCCCCAACTGTGAAACGAGAGGACGGCCATGGCCTCGGGCCTTTCTAGCTGCCTCGGGTGGCAGCTTCTCAAAGGGAAGAGAAGGCAAACGGTGCCCCAACTTACTTTCCTGTTCCTGGAGGTTGTGCGCCAGCGTGTGGTCCTCCAACACGGCAAAGTCCCGGCACACTGTTGGAGAAAGAAAGCAGAATGAGCGAGCGGCAACGCTTGGAATCCTCAAGAGACAACGTGGTACTTTGGAGAGAGCCCGAGCGCGTGCCATGGGCAAAGGTCCTTCCTAATAGAGGACTAGAAGGAGGCAGCTCGGCACACGCAGAACCACACAGGTCCATTCCGGAATGGGAGGGCTGCTTCAGAGGAGACGCTCGCAGATCTGGGGGTTCCGTGGATCACTGGACACGGAGGAGGGCTGAAGGTTGCCTCCTGGGGCCATTTTGTATCTGGCTGAGGTCTTCCTGATTTCTGTGCTCCTGGGAGCCGCGCCATCTCTCCCGTCCACCCGCCATCTTCCCCGTGTGGGCTGCAGGGACCCGACATCCCTACCACGTGGGCGCCAGCCTTTGGCTTCTGGCCATCCTGCCTGACCAAACGGGGTGCCGTTTCTGTTTAATAGTGGAACAGTTGGTCAGGCTTTGGGAAGCCAGAACATGACTAGGTAGAGAGTCGGTGTCGTGAGTGGCGCCCAACTCCGCTGGGACCGAAGCGCCCTTTGCAGGTCAGGCCGAGCGGGAGGAGGCGAGACTTGGTGAGATGGCGGGACTCCAGCCTGGTCCTGGGCTGTGAGACATAACTCGAGCCATTGTTTTCAGCCTCGAGAGAGCGTCAGATCCTGTTACCTCCGGAAGGCGAGGCCCGACGCCTGGCCTGCAGCCCGTGGTGGACGCCGAGCGGGCTCCACACTGCGCCAAAGCTCTGCCCCGAACCTAGTGACTCTCACCAGGGCCCGTTCGGTTCCGAGCGTGTGCCAAGCTGCTCTGCAAGGTCTTTGCATGCCCGGAGCCTTTGCCAGTCTCTCAGCTGCCTCTTTCTATTCCTGTCCTCAGAAGGAGCCCTTCTGGCTGTGATTAATGGTGGGAGGGGGTTGGGCACCCTCGCCTGGCGCAGAACTTCCCTTCCTCGTGACCCCAGAAGTCATCGAGTCCATTTCTCTCACTTTCTGCGTGAAGAAACTGGAGCTCATGAAAGGGGGTGACTTGCACACGGTCGCCCATACCTGAGGGGGCCGCGCTGGGGGTAGACCCAGAGCCTCTGACTCGGGTTGGGTCTTCCCACTTTGGCCCTGAGTATCACCGCCTCGTGCCTGGTTAGCAGCCTCTCGTGTCTTAGCCGAGATTTACCGAAGAAATGGTCGTGGCGGCTCCTGCCTCGGCACCTTACAGACCTCAAACCAGGCCACTTACTGCTCGGCCACCTCCCCCTCCTCCCCGGCACCCACACGAGCCAGCGGGACTGTTAGCAGCATCCCACACACTGCCTGCCGTGGGGAAGTCATCGCCCTTTCGGTTTGGGTCCATCCTAATTCCAAGGTCATCGTCAGGGCAGAAGAAGCTACGAAGAAGGAAGTACTTTAGACCCAGGATCTGCTGAGAGCAACAGCCTGATCCACCAAGCAAACGCCTCTGGGGGGCAGCTGAGTGACTCAATGGAGAGAGACCCAGCCTAGAGCTGGAAGGTCCTAGTTCAAATCTGGCCTCAGATGCTTCCCAGCTG
>NW_025356775.1:0-3297 GCF_016433145.1 Gracilinanus agilis | reverse complement strand
CCTTCCTTCCTTCCTTCCTTCCTTCCTTCCCCCTCTTTCTTTCTCTTCCTCCTCATTAATTTCTGTATTAAAACTTCTCAACATCTTTTCAAAACAAAAAACTTATGGAAGTGAATTGTAACCATGCTAGTTCAAAGTATGTGATATATGGTGATAAGAATGATAGGCACAGTCTAATATGAACCCTAGACTTTAAGAAAGGAAATTCTGAAATGACATGTGGAAGTATAGGTAGGATTCTAATGGATTCCAAAAAGGAAGTTTGCAGAAGAGATCATATATTTGACATGAGAGCTCATGTCTTCTCTGCAGGAACTGCTGTGGATGATTTCACAAACCTTTTCTTAGGTAGCATAAAATATGCAGACAATTGGCATTTTTATTCTTAATATATATAGAAGCACATGGCAGTTAGATTATATAACTGTAGATGAAGAAATATTTATAATCACCAGGCAAGCAAAACAAGTTAAGCTGTCAGTCATTTCCTAAACGAGATTTGTTTGATTCTGCTTAACAAGGCACTCTTCATCCCTTTACATAGGTAGAACTCCACAGAAGCTCAATCCTCCCTCAGTGACCTGATTTTCCCTTTCTTATGCCCTTGTTCCCAACACCTTTATGGGGATATGACTTTCTTTTTTATATCCAATTGTACAAATGCTTGCCTGAGAAAGCAAAATGCATTCATTTGTCTCATTGAGAGTCTAGGACTACTATCAGTTCATGTTTTTTGTTTGTTTTAATTTTTAAGGGAATCTGGGTTTTTAATTCTTTGTCACATTATTAGCAGTTCATTAGCAATCACAGCATTTTATCTTAAGGAGTCTACTTAAGTCCAGTCATCTACATGTCTAGACCAAATATTTAGCTTCCTTGAAGCAGGGCATGTTCTTTCTCCTCTCTCTTTACCTAGATAACTAAATACTAAATAAAATATGACATTCAATTTAGAATTCTCTGTTGCACAACATAGCTTTCTGGGAGGTAAAGAAAATGTAATTTGAAAGCTACAGAAAAGGAACAAACAAGTATAAACATTTGGTCCAATGCTTAATAACTAGAAACGGGACAAGCACTTTTGCCAGAAGGTAGAAGGGGTCATAGGATAAGTTTTAGCCTTCTGCTAAGTTTTCATCCATTCTGAGATGGCAGTTCCAAACACTCCTTGGAAGTTAGAGAATACTAGGGGTAAAAAAGGCACTGGAAAACAACCTCTCATTTGCCCTTGCTCCATGGCTAAGCTTATGGTGGAGTTCAAAAAGTATATTAAATTGAAAAATATTTTTAACATTTTTTTCATAGAATCATAGGGATCATAGAAGAGATATGTAGGAGACACACGGTTTTGAAGATGACTAATTTAGGAAATTGTTTTAATTGACCATATGTTTTCATTATGTGTTCCAATACATACAGGGAGTTAGATAGGGAAATGAATAGAGTGCTGGTCCTGGAGTCTGGAGGACCTGAGTTAGAATATGAACTCAGGCCCTTATGACTTGGGTGACACTGGGAAAATTCTTGAACCTCTGCTTGCCTCAGGTTTTTTCATCTATAAAATGGGGCTAACAGTAGCACATATCTCCCAGAATTTTAGGATAAAATGAAGTATTTGTAAAGCACTTGGCACATAGTTGGTGTTTAATAAATGTCTTTTGATTTTATACTTTTAATTTACCAAAGTTTCATATTTCTTTTTAGAAGGAAAGAAAAAAATGATTCTCAATTGAAAAATAAAACAAGCCAATGTTAGAAGAAAAGCAGGAAATTGGAGGGAAATTAGACAGTTTTTTTTATTAAAGCTTATATCTAAAGGGGGACAGAGCCAATATGGTGTCTTAGTAGTAGCAAAAGCCTAAACTACTCTGGCAATCCTTCCAAACCTATCTTTAAAAAGCCCCTCAAAACAATAGGACACAAAAATTAATAGCAAGAAGGTGTGAGGGCTCTCCCACTGAACACAACTTGAAATGTAGGGAGGGAAAGAGTTGATTTTCATGGTATAAGAGGGAACTGTAAGCAAAATTGCATACAGAGGAGTGCTGGTTGGCCACACCCCCACCTACTGCACTAAGTCTTGCAGCTGGGTGTAGACTAACTTCAGGATCCAGGGACAGGGGCTACACTAGCAAAAGAGCACCTTGGACCCTCCCCTT
Organism: Gracilinanus agilis; assembly: GCF_016433145.1. Taxonomy (NCBI): domain Eukaryota; kingdom Metazoa; phylum Chordata; class Mammalia; order Didelphimorphia; family Didelphidae; genus Gracilinanus; species Gracilinanus agilis. The sequence continues at coordinate 1,138 of NW_025356775.1, read as the reverse complement.
GAAGTCCCAAGCCCTGGCACCAGCCCCACAATGAGGTCTGGAAGTCCATAGCACTGAATAAAGGCTCATATCTCAAATATATAGAAAAATTTGTCAAATTTATAAAAATATGAGTCATTCCCCAATTGAGAAATGATCAAAGGATATAAACAGGCAGTTTTTAGATAAAGAAATTAAAGCTAAATATAGTCATATTAAAAGTAATCTAAAATTATTAATTTGTAAAATATGAACCAAAATAACTTTGAGATATCATCTCACACCTATCAGATTTTTCAAAATAATAAAGGAGAAAATGACAAATGTGTAGGAAAAGGGAAAAAATTGGGACATTGATATATTATTACTGGAACTGGAACTTATTCAACCATTTTGCTTTAATTTCCTCTTCACTAGAGGTGAAATCACACTTCTCATCTTTGAAACTGGTAATTTGATTCTCTGCTTTCCTTTTAAAAATTAAATTAACCATTGCTCTATTTTATGTTTTTTACTCATACCTTTATATTCCCCATAGCTCTTAGTCTTATGGATTAATTCAATAGTTCTTTTGCTTTCAATTTTATTAATTTCTTCCTTGATTTTTAGGATTTCCAATTTTGTCTTGGGTCATGATTGCTACCCCTGCTTTTTCTTTTTGTCTCAGTTGAAGGTCAATAGATAACTGTTCCAGCGTCTTAACTTTACTCTGTGTGTGTCTACATGCCTCAAATATGTTTCTTGTAAACTACATATATATGGTAGTATTTTGATTTTTAATCCACTCTGCTATCCATTTTCATTTTATTGGTGAGTTCATCCTATCTACATTCACTGTTATGATTACATCTACATATTTCCCACAATCTTGATTTTCACTTTTAATCTTGACCTTTCTCTTTCACTCTTTCCCTCCACACCAGCATTTTGCTTTTAATCACTCTCCCTTTCCCCCTTCCTTATATTACTTTCCTTCCCATCACCACCATTCTTATTCCTCTCCTTCTTTATAGGGTCTTTCAATCATTCCCTCCCCCATTTCTCTATCCTTTATATTACTCCCCTCCCAACCACCCCCTTTCTTTTTCCCTTTCTCCTTCTCTATAGGGTAAGATGGGATTCTATATCCTAATGCAGTGATGGGCAAACTTTTTTTTTT
>NW_025356774.1:0-4826 GCF_016433145.1 Gracilinanus agilis | reverse complement strand
AAGCACCACTCTGGGTGCCCTATATATGGAGTATTCAAATCAAAGATTTCTATATCCAATTCACTCTTATGTATTGCCTGGAGTAATGATGCAGACTAAAATTTCCCAAGTAACATATTCTCACTAAGAATACTTCCAGGAATCCCCAGCAACTAAAGTGGGTTGGGGGGTAGGGGAGGACCCATCCGTCAACACATGTATCTTTGAATTTCTTGATTCCTTGTTGCAAGAATAGCTGCATGACTTCATCACCACTAATATTGTTACAAGGTCTCATGCCCCTGATGAGGTTAAATATCGCTCACTTTGTCTCCATCTATAAACTGCAGCCAATCAGCAGGCTATATCATCATATCACAGCTCAAAAGTCTCAGTAGGATTGAATAATAGAGAAGAGGTAAATCAAAGCTCTAACGACTTTAGCTCCAGCCAGTCTGTCTCCACTCAAGGCATCCATTCAGCTGGGAAGCCCAGCAAAATTTATAGCTTGGACATTTATTGTGTGGCACTTTCGCTCTGTGTGAGGAACCCTATACTCATGCCATGAAAGCCTTTCAGAAGAAGCAAACCCTGAATTTGTTTTAACCTATAGTCATGTTCAGTGGCTGGAGGCTATGAAACATTCCAGGGGACTGGAATGATCAATTTACCATTCATGAAGCTCTGAATGAATCTGCCACCCTGTATTTTACTTTCTGGTGATGTCATGAAATGTTCAAAATAACTGACTTAGTAGCTATAATGAGTTTGAAATCCATTCTTTCTCTGGTGAGGATGCTATAAAGGGTACCCTAGGAAAGATGACTCATACTATCTGCAATATGCATGTATAATCTACCAGTGGAAAAGTAGTAGCAGTCATAAATAATAATAATAATAATAATAATAATAATAATAATAAAGAGGTAGTAATATATGGAATGGTTAGAGGCTTGGCCTTGAAGTCAAGATTACAAATTCAAGTATGATCTCTGGTACTGACCTAACTGTATTCCTTTAAGTCCTAATTAAAATCCCACCTCTTACAGGAAGCCTTCCCCAAACCTTCTTAGTTCCAATGCCTTCTCCCTGTTAATTCTTTCCTATTTATTTTGTATATAGTTTGCTTTTATATACAGGTATATTCATTTGCATATTGGCTGCTCCATCAGATTGTAAGCTCTTTGAGGGCAGGGACTGTCTTTTGCATCTTTTTGTATCCCTAGCACTTAGCACAGTGTCTGGCACATAGCAGACAATTAATAAGTGTTTATTGAATGAATGGATGCAAACTAGCTATATGACCCTGGGTAAGTCACTTGGCTTCATTCTTTTCCTATCCCAGGCTACTTTCTAAGGCTATAAATTATAGATAAGTTGATGACCATTTTTGGTGGAAGTTTTTCTATACAGGGATGCCTCCATCCTCATAAAAACACAAATCAAGAACCTTCCTTCACGTCTTCCAAAACATGCCCTGACATTTGTACAGCATTGTAAGGTTGCAAAGTATTTTGTGTATATTATCTCATATGATCCTCAAAACAGTATTGTAAGGTAAGTACTACAGAAATTTTTATTCCCATTGCACAGGTATAGAAACTGAGGATGAGAGGTTATAACTTAACAAGGGTCAGCCAGTTAGTGAGTTGGGATTTAAACCCAGGTCTGTCTGACTTAGAGTCAAATAGTCTAGCCCTGCTACAACGAGCCTATCTATAAATTACCACCAATTTTATATGTCATCATAAATGCCAGTTTCTTAACAGTAGTCAAAAGTTGTGAAAGTAGGCAGTTTATTTTCTATTCCATCTATACCTACATTTTTGAGCTCCACCTTTCAGAGAATAAAGTGTTCTCATTCTGCTCCTTGGATTCCTCTCAGGTCTGCTTCTGATTATACTCAGGCCTCAAGCCCTACTATAACCACAGCTCAAAACTTATCTGAGCTATGTCCCCAGCTATTGCCTAGATAGCTAATCTAGTCACCTAACACTACTCAAGATAGTGGCTTAGTGAGTTATCCTTCAGAGATAAGGTAACCACATTTTAACAAGGGCCTCCAAAGCTTTAAGCCACAGGTGGGAAGTTTGTAGGAATTTTAAATACCTCTGGAGCAGCCCTCCAGTCATTCTGACCAAGTGACCTATGGTGAGTCTTGTTTAATGATTTTAATAAATATAATATAACAGAGCCCTAGAGCCATTTACAAGAATGTAGCCCATTCTGGCCCCTGATCTTTAGGGAACTTATTATCTGAAGTGGAGCTAGAAGGCAAGATTAATATATGCAGAGTGCAAAGATCCATCTAAATAGCAACAGTTAGATATAAATAGGGAAGTAAGTGTTAGGGATAGCATATTTTTTAAAATGACCAAAGTGTCCACACCTTTTGACTCAACGATCTCACTGCTACACGTATACCTCAAAAAAGTTGATCATAAAAAAGGAAGGCCACATATATGCCAACATATATTTTTATAATAGCAAATAACTAGAAACATAATTTATGCTCATTGATCAGGCGATAACTAATTGAATTGTGGCACATGAATGTAATAGAATATCAGCCTGCTCTAGGAAATGATGAATATAAAGAATATAGAGAATCATAGAAAGACTTTATGTAAACTGATACAAAACAAAATACAGAAACTATGAAAAATTCACACAATGATTAGATTAGTGTAAATGGGAAAAAAAACACACAACAGCAGCATTGAAACTGGATATTGTGAAATAATAATACCTATATTTAGCTCCAAAGAAGAGATATGAGGAAGCTTCTTTGCAAAAAGTGAAGGACTACAGATACGGTTTCCTAAATATGATATCAGACTTAGTTAATGTATTGGTTTCTTTTGCAGAACTGTTTGGATTTTTCACTCTTTTTATAAGACCTTTGTTACAAACAATATGTAGTGGTGATGGAATACTATTTTGTGCAGTAAGAAATGATGAGCAGCATGATTTCAGAGAGAGCTGGAAAGACCTTCATGGATTGATGCAGAGTGAAATAAGCAGAACCAGGAGAACTTTGCACACAGTAACAGCAATATTGTGGAATGATCAACTGTGACAGTCTTAGCTATTATCAACAATGCAATGATCCAGAAAAATTTTGAGGAACTTCTGACAAAGAATGCTCTCCACATCCAGAGAAAGAACTATTGGAGTTGGAATGCAGATCAAAGCATGTAATTTTTTTTTAAACCCTTGTACTTCGGTGTATTGTCTCATAGGTGGAAGATTGGTAAGGGTGGGCAATGGGGGTCAAGTGACTTGCCCAGGGTCACACAGCTGGGAAGTGGCTGAGGCTAGGTTTGAACCTAGGACCTCCTGTCTCTAGGCCTGACTCTCACTCCACTGAGCTACCCAGCTGCCCCCAAAGCATGTAATTTTTCACTTAGTTTATTTGGGGTTTTGGTTTTATATGATTATTCTCTTACAAAATGAATAATATGGAAATATGTTTTGCATGCTAATACATGTATAACCCAGATCAAATCTCCTGCCAGTACCAGGAGGGGGAAAGGAAGAAAGGGAGGGATACGTTTGATCATATAACTTAGGAAAACCTGTGTGGAAACTTGTTATTACAGGTAATTGGTAAAAAAAGAAAAGGATAAAAAGACCAAAAGAAAAAAAAACACACAAGCAATATCTAGCTCTGAGATTAAGAAAAATGAGGTTTTGAGAAAACAAAAGATATTGATAAAAATTTAAATAAAAAAAGAAATGTTATGGATGTATCAAGTGTAATATGATACTGCATTAGTGAGAAAAGGTTTTTAAAATAAGTTGACTTACAGAAGCACATAGAAAGATGGAATGCATGTGATACAGTGAAAGATAAAAGTCAAGTTAAGTCAAGGAGGCAGCCCAAGCAAAGGTATAGGGTCAAGAACAGAGTTTTATGATAAGCAAAAGTAAGAAGAGGGAAGAGATGGGCAGGGCAGAGATATGGCAAAGAAGGGCATACCAAAGACCCAAGGTCCTCAGCTTATATCATGGTCAGTTCCATCAGGTCATTATGTCTATTGCAAGGGGGAAAATACAATAACAAGTATTCCATGGTCACACATACCACCACCACCACCACCACCCGCCTTAAAAAAATACAGGTGAAAAGTCTTTCCCACTCTCTGACCTCTGGTAGCTTCCTGGAGGCCTACTAAGTTTCATGCCCAAAACAGAACAATCATGAAGCCCAAGTTTGGAAGAGATTCTGATTCTAATGAAATCACCAGTCCAAACCTAGGCTTTTTAAAAATTAACTAATATATTTATCCAAGAAACACTTCTCTATCCTATTTCTTTGTAGGGATCATTCAGCTGTGGTCCATTTTATGAGTCTACATCGTGAAACCTACGAGCAGCAATCCCTCGGTTATGTTTTTGTTTAAACCCTTGTCTTCTGTCTTAGAATCAATACTAAATATGAGTTCTAAGGCAGAAGAGTGGTAAGGGCCAGGCAATTGGGGTTAAGTGACCTTGCCCAAGGTCACATAGCTAGGAAGTGTCTGAGTTCAAACTTGAACCCAGGACCTCCTATGTCCAAGTCTGGCTCTCTATTCTCTGAAGCACCTAGCTGTTATTTCTGTTTTTAACAAGACAAACAATCATTGCATAGGTTTCTTTTGGTTGACTATGAATATTTTTTGCAAGGATCTTCTTTTTCTTGTTTTTTTTTCCTAATAGGTTAGCAAAAAGAAAAAAAATGGAAAAAAGTTAAAGAGTATCTCAAAGGCATTTTGTTTCTTTCCCTCCCCTTGAGTAAAATATTATATATATATATATATAGATATATACACATATACGTATACATATATGTATGTATGTATATG
>NW_025356773.1:0-2212 GCF_016433145.1 Gracilinanus agilis | reverse complement strand
GCCAGGGGATTATTATCATGATATCATCTAGGATACAGGAAATTAATAAATAATAATAATTATTATTGATATTATATGTTTATATTATATTATATTATATTATAGAATAATATATTGTGTGTTATATTATTAATATTAATCTACATTAATAACAACAAAAACTAAGTGTTGCAATGGGGGTTTGGGTACATCCCCAGATCACAAGATGGAGGCATCCATGGGAGAGATACCAGGAACCTGTTTCTAGATCTTCTGTATTGGTCTACCCTGTGTGTGGGAGCAATTTCTTTCCATCTCCTATGTAGCTGAAACTGGTAACATATTTAATAAAATTCCTGAGGGAGAGAGGACTGGTCCCTCGTTGGTGGCGTCCAGGGATGAAGGACCCATTGCTCTTCAGCTTTCCCTTCCCTCTGGGCCCGATGGGTCTTGTCTCATTTGTCCTCTGTAGTTCTAGAGGCAGGGAGGGAGGACTCAGACCCAGAACGTCTAGCCACGGGGACCTCGAAGCCTGTAGTGCCAGACCTGATGTTGAAATTGCTCCAGCAGGGAAGCCCTGAGACTTTTAGGTTCCAGGATGCTAAATCCAGATGAAGGAGCCCTTTTTGGACTAGAAACTTGAAATGATGGATGCTATGTAGAAACTAAATGAAGTTGTTAACTTAATCCCCAGAGAATGAAGCAGTGTAGGAGGGATTATGTCCCTTAGATATTTTGGACAAATGTTTGTACACTTGATGATATTGGAAGTAAGCATTCCTTTGCAAGAGCTAGTCTGATGTAAGAGGCTAAATGGAATTGGGATGTTTGGATCCTTAAAAATGGTGAGGAGGACACAATCAGTGGGGGCTCGAACCAAGGGCAGAGAGGAGAGATCCTGAGACTCTTAAGGACCCCAGAGAATCATGGGGAAGGAGAACAATGTAACACACCTGCCCAAAAGCCAAATGAAGAGTCACTGTTACATGTACCGTCATTAATCTATTCTAAAGTTTTTCCTATTTATCATGTATTTGATTTTTTATTTACTAGTACTGTAAAGAAAATAAGGCCCCATCTGTGTGATTTATATAAATAGAGACAAGTTTATCTCAAGTTTGCCTAGTGTTTAACTCACAGCTCTTTTGTTTTCATTGGGTTTGGTAAATAATGATAATTTTTAAGAAGACATAACATCCATTATTTTAGTCTCTTTTCAGGGCTTTCCCCTCTCTCAATGACAATCAAAGATTGCCTGAACTACCTTAATTCTTGTATGTATCACACACAAAAATTATTAAAGGGTGCCCTAGGCATTGTGCCAAGAGAAGGAAGAGTGGAGGGGAGAGGAGTCCCCTGGTGGAGAGTTTCTGAAGCTGGGAGTGAATCTAGGATTACTTTTCAACTCTATAGATAAGAAAGCTTTTACATCCAAATAAGAGACAGATAGAATCAAGGGAGATGAAGTGGATAATTTTGATTAAATGAAATTTAAAAGATCTTGCAAAACAAACCAATGCAGCCAAAATGAGAAGGGAAGTAGAAAACTAGAGGAAATTTTTTGCAGTGAGTTTCTCTATTAAAGAAGATGGGAATCTTCCAAATGGGAAGAAAAGGCCTCATATCTCAAATACATGGGGAACTGAGCCAAATTTCTAAAAATAAGAGCCATTATTCATTTGATAAAGGGTCGAATGATATGAACAGGTAGTTTTCAAAAGAAGAAATCAAAGCTATCAATTGTCAAATGAAAAATATTGCTACTAGGTCTGTATCCCAAAGAAATCTAAGAAAAAGGAAAAGAATCTATAAGTACTAATATATTTATAGCAGTTCTTTATGAAGTGGCAAAAAAAATTGAAATGGAAGGGATGCTCATGGGTTGAGGAAAGGTTGAATAAGTTGGATATGTGATTATGATGGAACACTATTGTGCTATATAAGAAATGACAAGGGGGTGGACTCAGAAAAACCTGGGAAGAAATGTATGAGCAAAATGAAGTGAACAGAATCAAGAAAACAATCATCCCAGTATCAGCAATATTATAATGACAATTAACTGTGAAAGACTTAATCTCCTCTATTTGATATAATGAATCAAGAAATTCCAAAGACTCATGATGAAAAATTCTATCCACCTCCAAAGAGAAAACTGACAGTTCCTGAGTGCAGATGGAAGCATATTTTTTTTTGGTTCTTTCTCCCTCCCTCCCTCATTCTCTTTCATTCTTTC
>NW_025356772.1:0-4115 GCF_016433145.1 Gracilinanus agilis | reverse complement strand
AAGAAAGGAAGGAAGGAAGGAAGGAAGGAAGGAAGGAAGGAAGGAAGAGAGGGAGGGAGAGAAAGAGAAAGAGAGGAAGGGAGGAAGAGGAAGAAACCCTGGCCAAGGATGCTCTATGGACAGGTATGACTTCTCTTCACCATAACACACACACATAATTAAGCACACGCACACACATGTACATACATGTAAATGTCCAATGTTCACACCAGCAAATGCACGTTGGAGGTCATCCATCGCACTCTCCCCTCCACTACCCCATCCAGCCATAAATCCAAGCGGCTTTATCACCTACGTCACGCTAGATAAATATTTTATTTCAAATTGTAAAACACTGAGTCCCTTCCAGGAAAGGGCTTGGCTCAAGATGGCTGGATACTCACACTAAATAAAGACTTCTCTGAAATGCCTGGATGGCTCAGACTCTCCCTGGGGTAAAGTGAATGGAGCTTTGCAAAGGGTGCCAGCAAGGCGACCTTGTACTTGGGCCTTGAAGGGTGGGTCGAATGGCCATGGACGACAACGAGGAGGGGCTCACTTGGGCTGACCAGGCCCAACGAGGGCCCAGAGAAAGGTCTTCTGGAGGCGAAGAAGAGGAGGAAGGCTGGGAAAGCCTCTGCATTCATGCCCTGCAGCAGCTGAACAACCCAGAAAGGCCCAGCCCAGGCCCACCTTTTCTTTAACATTGTTTTTTTTTTGTTTGTTTGTTTGTTTTTTTTAATTTTAAACCCTTAACTTCTGTGTATTGACTTATAGGTGGAAGATTGGTAAGGGTAGGCCATGGGGGTCAAGTGACTTGCCCAGGGTCACCCAGCTGGGAAGTGTCTGAGGCCGGCTTTGAACCCAGGACCTCCCGTCTCTAGGCCTGACTCTCCATCCACTGAGCCACCCAGCTGCCCCCCACCTTTTCTTTAAATAGACCCGAACTCTAGCTGTAAAGGACGACTCCGGGAGAATGTGGGTCTCTCTGGACTCCCCTCTCCAGCTCCTGGGGGCCGGGAAAAGCCACTGTGGAGCCCCCCCTTCTCAGGAACAAGAAGCCGGAAGCAGACGAGCTTAATCTGGGATCTGCTCTGTGAGGCTGGAGCCGGGGGAGCTGCTCCCTCCTCAGCTCTCCTGCCTTCAGCGCCCATTTAGTCATGCCTCAAGTTGAGGCTCCATCTCTGGGCACGAGGCTGGGAGCTGAGGAAGAGCTTCAGAAGCGCTTCGTCCCTCCCAGGCAGCGACTGCAGGGGGGCTCGTGGGGTCCCTTAGACAGAACTAAGCCCAAAGCAGGGTCGCGGGTCTCCCGGGAGGTGGGATTCCAGCCTCGGCGCGTTCCTCCCTCTGCCAAGCCCAGCCTTCTTCTGCTGAACCAGACCGAGTCCGTGGTTCTGTCACTGTGTGTGTACATGTGTGTGCGTGTGTCTGTGTGTGTGTGAGTGCGTGTGTGTGCATGTGTGTGTCTGTGTGTGTCTGTGAGTGCGCGTGTGCGTGTGTCTGTGCGTGTGTACATGTGTGTGCGTGTGTGTTCATGTGTGTGTCTGTGTGTGTCTGTGAGTGCATGTGTGCGTGTGTCTGTGTGTGTGTGTCTGTGTGTGTGAGTGCGTGTGTGTGCATGTGTGTGTCTGTGAGTGCGTGTGTGCGTGTGTCTGTGCGTGTGGACATGTGTGTGTGTTCATGTGTGTGAGTGTGTGCATGTGTGTGTGTGTGCATGTGTGTGCATGTGTCTGTGTGTGTGCATGTGTGTGCGTATGCATGCGAGTGTGTGTGAGTGAGTGTGTGTCTTGCATGTGTGTGCACGTGTGCATGTGTGTGAGTGTGTGTGAGTGTGTGAGTGTGTCAGTGCGTGTGTGTGCATGTGTGTGCGTGTGCGTGTGAGTGTTTCCGTCCGGTTTTCAGTCCTAGCTTCTGGCCGGGAGAGGCTTCGAGCCCCAAAGCCGCCGGCTGCTTCCTAGACGGTTCCTGAGCTAAGGCTGCAGCGAGGGGGCGAGTGACCGTCCGAGGGGCTTGTGCCGGGGCTTGTGCCATGGCTGGGGTTCGGCCCCCGTCCACTCGGGGGGGACCCACGAGGGATGTTCCTATTTGGGCTCCGGCCCGGAACCCGAGAGCTCCTCTGGCCGGGGGCGGCACGCGGGGTTTCCACATCGGGAGGGCTCCGGAGAGGCGCCCTTCGAGGCGGGCGGCACCTTTCCATGTTTAATAAACTGGAAATTCCGGTTTGCCGGTTCGGTGTGGGGAAGGTCAGGAGGGAGCCCTGCGGAGAGGCCAGGCTCAGCCCTCGGGCGACGCTCCAGGAGACAGCCGGGAGGGTTCCAAGACCTTCATGGAGGCGTGGAGCCTCTCCAGGAGGCAGCCTGACCCTCACCGGACTCGACGCACATCTAGGGGTGAGAAGGGCTGGCACCGTGGGGGAGGGGGCGAGCCCACCCCCGCCTGGGCAGGGCCTGGCCCGGCAGGAAGGGTCCCACCACGGCCCTGAGACGCCCCTCCAGGTCCCCTCCGCACAGAGCCTTCCCACGGGCGAGGTCAGTGAGTAGTGGGCGAGCCCCAGAGGAGGGAGGGTGCCAGTGTCACTTCCCAGGTTTCCCCAGCAGCCAAGAGGCCAGGAGCTGGCAGGGCCGCACCAGAGCGGGCAGGGCCACAGAGGCAGCTGGCCGAGTTTCCTGAAGGTGGCCGGGTGGCCGCAGACACCGACTGACCGGCCTCTCCTGGCCGCAGTCCGCGGAGCCGCCAATGGCGCTTCCTGAGACGATACTGACCCTGACCCTCCTGGCCTTCGGGCTTTCCTGAAAGGCAAAGCTGTGGTGGCGAGGCGACGGGCGTCCGGCCGTACCTCAGCACCGCCCGAGGGTGCCAGGAGAAAGGACAAAGACCGCTTCTCCCGTTTCTTCATTGGTTTAGGGGGGTCTCCTTAAAGGCCAGTGCCGGGCTGGGGGGCTCCGGCCAGGCTCCTCCGTCTGCTGGATCATCGATCACTAAGTTTGCCATTTAAATAAAAAGGAAACAAACTCACGTTAGAATTGGCTTCCACCAAACAACGTCCATTGGGCGATCGTGTACGGGGTGCCCAGTGGGGTACGGCGTGAAGGCCAAGAGAACACCCAAGCAGCCGGCCGGGAGCCCGAGGAAACGATGAGGGCGGCTGGGGCTGGGCACAAGAGGCCTTCCTCGAGGCTCCGACTCCCTCCCGCCCAGCCGCCTTCTGTCTGCAAGCCCAAAGCACTCACGCGGCATTTCCTGGGACCCCAGAACAAGGGGGGGGGCCTCTCCCTCCGGCCTGGGAGGCTGCCAGGGAGCCCTGGATGGCCGGCCGCGGGTGCTCCAGCTGCCGCCCTTCAGCTGCCATCAGCCCGTGATGCCTCTGGGTGGGAACGGCAACCGCCAACACCAGGGCGCTCGCAGGGGTGCGTCTGCTCCGAAATTCACCGTCTCTGAACCTCCTCCCGATCTCACAGCGTCACGTCAAAACCACTTTGTCAGGCTCGCAGGCAAAAACACTCGTAAAGAGAGAAGAAAGCGCCGGAATGGCAGCTCGTTCTCCCTCTGAAAACTCCCGAGGCCAGCGCAGGAGAGGAAAAGCTCCCACGGCGTGATTCTCCGTGACCTGGTCCGAGTGGAGGGAAGCACGCAGGGAAATGGCCAAAAGAGTCTACAATACACAGCGGGACATCCGGGTGTGGAACACCAACCCTAGAGATGGGAGGTTCTGGATTCAAATTTGGCCTCAGACACTGCCTAACTGTATGACTCTGGGCAAGTCACTTAACCTAGCTTTTACCACTCTCCTGCTTTGGAACCAATACTTAGTATTATTCTAAGAAGGAAGACAAAGGTTTGAAAAAAAAAAAAGACACTGGGAGATTGAAGAGAAGATGGGCAAAGTGGAGGCGGCGGCGGACACTCACCAGTAGCTCCCTTCCACGGCCAGGAGCTTCTTCCCTTCGTCCTCCTGAAGGGGAATCTGCTGTGCCCCGAAGAAGGCAGACGGAGCTTCAGAAGCAAGAAGCAGCCCTGCTGACCGGCTGGGAGGAGGCGGAGGCAGCACTTCCGGAATGGGGATGGCCTGTTCCTCTTTCTTATCTGCCTCTCCTTTTCTTCTTTTCTTTCTTCTTCTATTATATATTATATAATAT
>NW_025356771.1:0-4978 GCF_016433145.1 Gracilinanus agilis | reverse complement strand
GGGGGTAGGAAAAGGCTTGGAAGGTCCTGGGGGGGAGACGGGGAGGGGATGGGCAGGACGAGGAGGGAGGAGACAGGAAAAGGCTGCTGAGGGAGGCTGGAAGCCAGAAGAGAGTCCTGAGGAAGGCCCGGGGAGGACCCAGGCCAGACCCATGTGTCCTGACAAGGAAATGCTAATCCCTCAAGGGAAACTGAGGCCTGTGTTCCCGGAGCCCTGCCAGCATCTGTGCCAGCCACCTCCTCCAAGTGTCACCCCCTCAGGGGCCAAACCTGGGCACTGGCAGGCCCCGTGGCTCCCCCTCCTCAGCCGTTCCCCCATCTCGCTGCTCTTGCCACCTACGGAATGCCTCAAAGGGTGTCTGGGGGCCGCCTGGCTCCCGGGCTGGCCCCCCCACCATGTGGTGTTATAGGAATATGGGGTACAAGGGAGATATAGAGATATAATGATGGTGATGATGTGTGTCTGTCTACGATCGCCTCAGCTGCAGCTGGTTGGAGGAACACCTACTCCTATCACCCTGGCTGCTGCTGCAGGTTATTTCCTTCCTCTAACAGCTGCCTAGGAAGGACCCTCAAGAGGTTAGATAGATGGGTAACATTTCCAGGCCCAACCTGGGGTTAGATAGATAGTATTGGGCTATTGATCTGCCTTGGATAACGTTCAGGATCTGAGTTTGACTCCCTTCCCAGGGCCGTGACAGAAAGACCACTCAGGAAGGTACTTGTTGTTGAACACTCTTTATCTATAAGTAGGGAAAGGATAACAAGGTCCAGGATTGGGGATTGGAAACCTATTGATCTATTATCTATAGACTAAATAACAATCCGGGCTGAGGCTACTAAGCTGGTGGAGGCTGGAGATTTCACTCTCCCTCTATCTCTGACCGGATCTGGCCACAGCCACGCCAGAGAGTAGGGAAGGCTATTGCTGCAGATAAATATTGATGGTCTTTATTCTCTCAGCTCTCTCACCAATAGTGTTGGTGATTCTGCTTCTACCTCCCGGCCTCCCTTCAGTCAGCCACTCCCAGATAGAACCACAGAGGCTGGCAGACATCTGTGATCTGCAGTTCTCAGCTCTGAGTCCAGAGACCTCCCTCAAAGTGGCTGTGAGGGGTATTGATAGGGTGAGGCCAGCCGACGTTGGCCCCTGGCTCACAGCACTCACAGCACCTGGGAACATTCCGAGTCTCTCAACTGCCATCCCTGTCAGTCAAGGCGGCATCCATCTCTTCCCACATTATTGAATATAACAGTTGGGAAGGAGGCCCCTGGCACAGCCCCCCTCCCAAGACCTGCAGGCAGTCAGCAAACTCCTCAGGCCTGGGGTGAGGGTGGGAGGAGGGGGAAAAGGGGGAGGGGGGCAGGGGAAAGAAAACCTGGGCCCAGCCTGGCTGCCACTTTGCACCTGGGGGGCCTGCGGCTGAGCTGGGCCGAGGATGGCCCTTTTGCCCCAGCAGTCCCAGAGCGGACTCACAACCTTCTATTATTTTCACCCCCCCACCTGCCCAGAAAGGGGAAAAAGATGGTCCCAAGGGGGCCCCACACCCCAAGGGGGCCCAGGCAAGTGACAAAGGCCTCTCGTGCCTGCCCAAAGCAAGGAAGGAGAACAGGCAGCCCAGCAGGGTCTGGGACGTTTTGGGCCTCCCGTAATTGGGGTCACCTATTAAGAGCCTGCTGCGTGCCAAGGCCTGTGCTGGGGGGGAGCAGAGCCAGCGATGGGAGGGGGTCATCAGCTCCATCCCTAAGCTGGCTGTGCTCAGAGCCCGAGGCCAGCTGCTGAGCCGCCAAGGGGTGAGGTCCGAGGTGGTCGGCCCCGCGGCACAGCACCCAGACACCCCGGGAACAAGAGGAGCTGCCGGGCCATGCTGGGGCTCTTCCCCACAGCTCACGGGGCTCCCTGTGGGGTGTTCGTAGACTGTCTCAGGGCCCAAAGAGTCAAGGACAGAACGTAGGCTGGGGCCAGACAAACCATCTTCATGCCCATTTTACAGATGAGGAGGCTGAGGCTGAGAGAAGTGACTTGGCCAGGATCACAGAGAGGAGTAAATGCCGGCTTCGGGGGCCTCAGTCCGTCCCCCCTAAGATGGCGGGGTGCACCGGAGCTTCCCAGCCTTGACGCCAGCATCCTTCCCTCCAGGACCAGTGCTGGGGACTCGGGCTCAGAAGCCCGCCCTGGGCTCGCGCTTCATCTTCCTTTTCTTCATGAAGGGCAGCGTCTGGGATCTGCCCCACCGAGAGCACTCCGGAGAGAAGAGGCGAGTCGGCCCTGCATGACTTCAGTGAGCCAGAGCCAGGCCGGCCCTGGGCCCCTGGGCCTGCGTACCTGTGCTGGGGGCCCTCGAGGGCCCTGCAGGCCTCAGCCTGAGCCCCCTCCACAACAGCCTGCCAGCAGCCTCAAGGGCAGGGAGCTCACTACCTCACCAGGAAGGCTCTCCCGGCAAAGACTTTGTTCCTGCCCTCCGGCCACCTCTGCCTCTTGGCACCGGCCCCTGGCCCTGCCCTTTGGGGCCCCACAGTGACAGCGGGGCCCCCTCCGAAGGATGGAAGGAGGAGCCTCTCTTCTGGAGGCCGAGCCTCCTGACGCCTTCACGGAGCCTCAGCTGGGAGCTCGAGGGCCCGCCCCGTCCTTGTTCTGCCCGCTGGCCCGTCGTGCCCTCACCCTGCCCAGAACAGGCCGCTCAGAGGACTGACCAGGAGAACTGGGGGGCTAAAATGGCTCGCCCTGGTCCAGCAGCGTGAGGTCAGGGCAGAGGGGGGACATCTGTCCAGGCGGCGATGCCCATCCAGGGAGTGATGCCCATCCAGGCGGCAATGCCCATCAAGGGAGTGATGCCCATCCAGGCGGCAATGCCCAGCCAGGGGTTGATCCCGACTGTTCCCTCCACCTCTCGCCTCGGGCCAGGGCCCTGCCTGGAGTCCTGCCCCTCTCCTGCCCTGCCCACCGGCCTGCCCGGCTTCTGCCACACCTCGGCTTCTCGAGCTCTGCTTCCCGGTTCCTCTTTGTTCTTCGCTCTGCCTCCCCTCCGCCATTATTTCCGAGTTTGTCCCGCAGACGTCTCCTTCGGACGCCGTTGCTCCATGCCCGCCCCCGCCCCCACCCTCCTCATTGGGCTCCTCCGGGGGGGCCGGCTTTGCCTCTCCCCGTATCCTCGGCCCTTGGACCAACACCCGGCAGGGGCACGGCTTCACCGAGGCCAGCAGACTGACCGCCTGACTGGCTCGGCCTTCCCCGGGGCCCCAGCAAAGCTGAGGTGGGGAGGCCCGCCGGGAGGCTCTGAGGACCCCATTATTACGGGTCAATGGCAAGTCTGGCTCGGCCTGGAATGGGGAGGCCACACTTTTATCATCTGACTTTGGAATGCGGGGCCCGCCGGGTGGCCTCTTTAGAGGGCACGAGAGGCCGGCCGGCTTCGGGGCAGGAGGGCCTGCAGCTAGCCTCGTGGCCCCTTCCCAGAGCCACGTGGGCCGTCACGAGTGGCGGCCGGCCTCCCGCCTGACCCGTGGCTCATTTCTGGACCGAGGCCCGGGGAGCAGGTCCATTAAGCTCATGGGTTAGCCTCGACGGGTCGGGACGGCGGATCCGTGAAGTGCCTGGCAGGGTGCTCGGAGCTCTCGGAATTGAGAGACCCAGGACGGAAGCGAAGCCAGCCGGGACCGGGCGAAGGGCTTGGCCTTGTTCTGCCTGGCCTCGGGGGGCAGAACCGCAGCCACAGGGAGAGGCGCGGAGGCAAGCGCGGAGGCCAGCTCCACAGCGGAGTGGGCACCCCCTTAGGCAAAGGCTGGACGGCCCCTTGTTGGGGAGGCTGTCTCCTGAGGACATTCCCGGGCAGCCACGGGTTGGATGGACGGATGGACGGATGGACGGATGGATGGACGGATGAATGGATGGGTGACTGGGTGGATGCATGGATGACTGGGTGGATGGATAGATGGATGGATGGATGGATGGATGGACGGACGGATGGATGGACAGATGGATGGACGGATGGACGGATGGATGGACGGATGGACGGATGGACGGATGGATGGACGGATGGATGGATGGACGGATGGACGGACGGATGGATGGACGGATGGATGGACGGACGGATGGATGGACGGATGGATGGACGGACAGATGGATGGATGGATGGATGGACGGACAGATGGATGGACGGACAGATGGATGGACGGACGGATGGATGGACGGACAGACGGATGGATGGACAGACGGATGGATGGACGGACGGATGGATGGACAGACGGATGGATGGACGGACGGATGGATGGGTGACTGGGTGGACGGACGGATGGATGGACGGACAGACGGATGGATGGACGGACAGACGGATGGATGGACAGACGGATGGATGGACAGACGGATGGATGGACGGACGGATGGATGGACGGACGGATGGATGGGTGACTGGGTGGATGGACAGATGGATGGATGGATGCACTGTTCATTTCCCCTTTAAGACAAGACTCCGGGCTTCTGCTGGACCACAGCCCCAGGAGGGTGGGAGCCACAGCTGGTTCCTCTCCCAAGCCTTTGCACGACTTTGCTTTAAAATGTTCTTGAGTCAGACTCTGGCCTGGAGATCCAAGCAGGGTCCTGGCGCCGGAGCACCGCGAGGATCGGAGATTCCCTTCTGGGCTGCACCTTTGTTCTCTCCTGGCAAACATTCTCAGTGACTTCTCGGCCAGTCAGGCTGCGGGTCTCCTATTCGTAGGCCGGCCAGAGGGCGTCTCTGGGCCAAGTGTCTCCCCGCGGCCAGCCTGGAGACGAGACGGAGCTCGGCCCAGCTGGTCTCCGAACACTCAAAGCCCTTCCAGGCCGTCCCTCTAAGGAGAGACGATGAGGCCGTCGCCACGGCCTGGGGATCTCGTCTGGTCCCTCGGTCCTCCCTCCGGGCTCGGTAGGGCCACCGCACGAGGGAAGCCGCCCCCTCAGGGGTCTCGGGGCTCCCGGCCCGGCCCGCTAGGCCTGTGGGTCC
>NW_025356770.1:0-6492 GCF_016433145.1 Gracilinanus agilis | reverse complement strand
GGGAACAGATGCAGAGCGAAAGGAGCAGAGCCAGAAGAACATTGTACACAGAGACTGATATACTGTGGTAAAATCGAATGTAATGGGCTTCTGTACCAGCAACAATGCAATGACCCAGGACAATTCTGAGGGATTTATGGTAAAGAACACTACCCACATTCAGAGGAAGGACTGCAGGAGAGGAAACATATAAGAAAAACAACTGCTTGAACGCATGGGTCGGGGTGGACATGATTGAGGGTGTGGACTCGAAACTACCACACCAATGCAATTACCAACAATTTGGAAATTGGTCTTGATCAAGGACACATGACAAAACTAGTGGAAATGTGCATCAGCCATGGGTGGGGGGAGTGCGGGGGGCGAAGGGGAAAGGAGGAGCATGAATCATGTAACCATGTTAAAAATGAATATTAATCAATGTTTGAAAAAAAAAGATGACTCGTGAAGTCATTTTGGTCTTCTTTGAGCAAAACACACACAAAACAAATTAATTGATGATGAAGAAGACTACTTCTCTGTCTAGTTTGTAGAGAAGTGTTGGACTTAGGATGCAGAATACAATGTATTTCTGGACAAAGCTAATGTGGAACTTTGTTTTCTCTAGTGATGCTTAGGAGTCGCAAAGATTCTCTTTCTTTTTTCCCTTTCTCATTGGAACTAGTGCTATGTGAGAAGAATAGAAAATACATGTTTGTTCATTTATAAAGTAAAATTTAATTTAAAATAAATTAATAGCTATGTAAGTATTGAGATGTTGGATATAAGATATTGTGGAGGTAAAATGGCAAAATTTGGCAGCTGATGGGGTAAATGGGGTCATAATAAGCTAAGTATAGTACCAAAGTTATATACCATAGAGCCTGGAAGGATCATGATGTCTTCCACAGAAATAGGGAAGTTTGATAAAGGGGTGGATTTAAGGTGTAAAGTTAACTAGTTCTATTTTTGACATGTTAAGTTTGATATGGCTCATGACATCCAATTTGAAATATTCAATACTGGATGCATCATAAATTGTTGGTATGGGATTTAAGCACAAGGGAGGGAGTATGACTAGATAAATAGATATGTGAGTCTTCTTCATAAAGAGAATAATAATTAACTTATTGTATCTGATGAGATCACCAGCAGATAATTTAGAAGGGAAAGACTTCAGGGTGAAAGAGTCTTAGGGAACACTCACATTCTTGGAATGTGATCTGGATGATGAAACAGCAAAGAAAACTGAGGAGAGTTTTAGACAAGTAGAAGCTGAAATAGTAAAGAGTAACTTCAGGAAAACTCAGAAAGGAAAGAGTTTCCAAGAGGAGAAGGTAGTCAATAGTGTTAAATGAAACAAATATGTCAAGAAGGATGAATATAGCGAAATAAAAAGAACATTAATAATTAAAGAGAGTAGTACCAGCTGAGTGATGAGATTACAAATCAAACTGCAAAGTGGTGAACAGTATATAAAAAAAAGAGAGGTTATCATAGAGTCAGTGAGTGTAGAGGGCTTTTCCAATGAGCTTGACTAAGAAAGAGAAAAGAGATAGAGGATAATAATTTATGGAACTGATAGAGTCTACTGGAGGGTTGGGTTTTTTCTTTTAAGGATGGAGGATACTTGGCATGTTTGAAGGCTGTAAGAAAGAAATGAGCAGATAGCGGTTAAAATTAGAAAGTGGGGCAGCTGGGTGGCTCAATACACAGTATTGACTCCAAGATGGAAGGTAAAAGTTTTAATAATAAACAAATAAATAAAATTAGAAAGGAGGAATATTGAAACTGCAAACTACTATAGAAGATATGAGGGAATGTGGTGCAGTATACTTTTAGATGGGTTGGCCTTGGCAAGGAAAAGGGCCATTTTATTGTCAATGATTGGAGGAAAAGAAGAAAATAAAAGTGAGGAATGATGTCAAGAGATTTTGAGATGAAGTAAAGAAGAGAAGAGAGAGCTAGTGTAGAATGAAGTCAGTTTTCCCAGTAAGGAAGAAAGTGAGGTTCTTAGATGAGAAATAGGAGGTATAGAGAGAAATTAGAGGCTTAAGGAGAGAAAAGGTTTTCGAAAAACTATTGTGGGAAGTGAGAAAGTGAATTGTTAGGGTAGAATGAAAGGATTGCCTTGATATATTGAGGGACGGGTTGAAACTGGATAACATGAATTTGTAATAAGAAATAAGTCAAAGGGATTATCTATTGTTACCAACTAGGATTTATCCCAAAGTTGAAAGCACTGTTAAATATAAAAAGACCAGCACAATTTAGCAATAGCTACAAAAAGTGATTACAAAAATAATAATAGTTAATAACCATAGAACTTTAGGATTTAAATAAGAATTAGCATAGTATAGTGAGTGAAGAGCTTGTCTTGAAATCAGAAAAGTGTGGAGTTAAATCTTGTCTCTGGAGAATTATTTAACCCCTTAATGCCTCCTCCCAAAGGCTTTCCAAGACTCTAAGATAAAGACAAGTGACTGATTTGGATTGGCAAGAGCATCTACATTGAGAAAATCATAAGTCCTTTCAGCTCTAAAGGTTTACAAAGCACTTAACATTCATTATCTCATTTAAGCCTCATAATCTTGTAATCAGTTATTATTATTTTAAAATTTATTTATTTATTAATTTAGAATATTTTTCCCTGGTTATGTGATTCATGTTCTCTTTCTCCCCTTTTCTCTCCCAGAGCTGGGAAGCACTTCCATTCAGTTATACATCATTCAAAACCTTTTTTTCCATATTATTCATGTTTGTAATAGAGTTAATCAGTTATTATTATTAATCACCTTCATTTTACAATTGAGGAAACAGAATGTTATGGGACTTCTTTCTGGTCGTACTGCTAGTTGGAGGCAGGGTTTGAACTCAAGGCTCTCCTGTTATACTTGGATGAAAAAATCATTTACTGAAACTAAATACTCAAAAAATCATCTTAATTTTTAAGGGAAGAAATTATAGTATGCGAATTATAGACTAACGAATTTGACTTTTTTCTCCTGTGGGAAAATTCTAAATTGTATTTTAAAAGAATGATTTTGCAAACTTAAAAGGGAAATAGTCATCACAAAGAACCAGCATGGGACTATCAATATGTGCCAGGTGAGTCTAACCTCATTTCCTTTTTTGACAGGTTGACTGAACTGGTAGATTAAAGTATTCTATAGACATAAAATACCTCAACTTTAGCATTACATTAGGCAGAGTCTCTCATTTCATCCTTGTGGACAAGATGGAAAGATATGGACAACATGATAATGCAGTTAGATGGATTTGGAACTCATTTATCAAACAGTGATGGAATAAGGTGACTGGTGCTGTTTCTCAGCCTTCAGAGATCAGACAGCTGGTTAAGCAATGGAAATTCGAATCTTAGCTCAGATTTCACGTCAAGGTTATTTCAATAGTTAGATTTCAATGCAATAAGTGTGAAGATAAATTCACTCTCAAAAAAACCAAGGTGTAATGGAAGGAGGGCTGGATTTGGAGTCAAAGAACATGGCTTAGAATTCCTAGTTAACCCACTAGTTTTTTTCATCTTAATCCTCTAATTTACTTTATTTTTGCTCATTCTTTCAACTGTCTAGAAATTGACCAGACCCAAAATCTCACTACTGAAATAAATATATCTCAGTAGAATGTTTAATGTATTTTTTCTTTACTTCACAAAATTTTGTTTTCTACATACATGGTTTTAGAATAGAGTGTAACAAATTAAAGTTTTCCCCAATAAGTACTTCAAGTGCATTGATTTTTATTTGTCATATTAAAGTCTCCAGGTATCTCCCTACCTCCCTTCCCATCCCCTAGTAGATAAGACATCATTTGACCAAAAAAATGAAGGAAAAGAAAATATAAAACCATGTTATGCATGGTTTCCATTTGTTAATTCTTTCTCTGGAGGGAGGCATTCACAATTATTCTTCAAATAATATTTCTGTTGCTGCATATTCAGAAATGTTCTATAACAATCGTTTGCCACATCTTGTTTGTCCATTCCCTAGCATGACAGACATCCTTTCAATTTCTAGTTCTTTGCCACCAAAAAAGAACTACTATCAATATTTTAGATCTAGGTTCTTTTCCTTTTTCCCTGATCACCTTAGGAAACAGACCTAATAATAGTATTGTTTGATAAAGGGGTATACTCAGTTTTATAACTCTCTGAGCATAATTCCAAATTGCTCTCCAAAATGGTTGCATCAGTTTACAGTTCCACCAATAGTGTTTTAGTATTCCCATTTTTCCTCCATTTTTCATTTTCCCCTTTAATCATGTTAGTCAATCTGATCAATATGAGATGATACCTCAGAGTTGTTTTCATCTGAATTTCTCTAATCAAAAATGACTTAGAACATTTTAATATGGCTATATATAGCTTTGATTTCTTCATCCAGAAACTGTCTATTCATATTTTTTGAACATTAATGACTCAGATTCTTAGAAATTTGACAAAGTTCTTTATTTATTTGAGATGAGACCGCTATCTAGGAAACTGTCTATAAAACTTTACCAAAATTTTTTTTATTTCCTTCTAATCTAGACTATCTTCATTTTATTTGTGCAAAACTTTTTAAATTTAATGTAATCAAAATTATCCATTTTAAATCACACATCTTTTCTCTTATTTATTCATACATTTTCTCCTATCCATAAATCTGACAGTTAATATGTTCCATGTTCTTCTAATTTTCTTACAACTCCATTTATGTCTAGATTATGTACTCATTTTGACCTTACCTTTATAATTTATGTAAGATAGTGGTCTATACCTAGTTTCTGGCATACTTCTTTCCAGTTTTCCCAATAATTTTTACCAAATACTGAATTTTTATCCCCAAGACTTGAATCTCTACATTTGTCAAACACAAGGTCACTGTAATCTTTTACTACTGTTTGTTGTATATATGATTTTTTTCCCACTGATCAACCTTTCTATGTCTAAGGCAGTCCAAGTAGCTGTTTTTTGAACTTTTACCTTCTGTCTTAATACTGATGCTAAGCATTGATTCCAAGGCAGAAGAGTAGTAATAGATAGACAATTGGAGTCAAGTAACACCCAGAGTCACACAGATAGGAAGTATCTCAGGTCATATTTGAACCCCAAACTCTTGTCTCTAGGCCTGGCTCTCTATCCACTGAACCACCTAGTAGCCCTTGTACCAGACAGTCCTAATAATTACTGCCTTAATACAGTTTTAAATAATACAATAAAATAATACAATAATACACTTTAAAACCACTTACTGCTAGATCCCCTTCTTTTACATTCTTCATTAATTCCTTTGATATTCTTGACCTTTTGTTCTTCTAAATGAATTTTTTTCCTAGTTCAATAAATATTTCTTGGTAATTTAATTGTGATGGCATTGAATATGCAGATTAGTTTAGTTAGGATTGCCATTTTTATTATATTGGCTCTGTACACACCCATGAAAATTAATATTTCTCCAATTATTTAAATCTGATGTTATTTGATTTTTAAAAGTGTTTTATAATTGTATTTGTATAGTTCCTGGGTGTATTTTGGCAAGTATGCTCTTAGGTATTTTATTTTATGATTATTTTAAATGGGGTATCATTTACTTTCTCTTCTTATAGTAGTATATAGAAATGCTGGTGATTCATGTGGATTTATTTTATATTCCACTGCTTTGTTAAAAGCATTATTTCAAGAGGCAGCTGGGTAGCTCAGTGGATTGAGGGCCAGAACTAGAAATGGGAGGTCCTGGGTTCAAATCCGGCCTCAGACACTTCCCAGCTGTGTGGCCCTGGGCAAGTCACTTAACCCCCATTGCCTAGCCCTTACCACTCTTTCTGCCTTGGAGCCAATACACAGCATTGACTCCAAAACGGAAGGTAAGAGTTTTCAAAAAAAAAAAAAAAATCATTGTTTCAACTTACTTTTTAGTTGAATCTCTAGAATTTTCACATATACCATCATATCATCTGCAAAAAAAGAGATAGTTTTATTATCTATTTGCCCATTCTGATTCTTTCCATTTCTTTTTCTTCTCATTGCTATCGCTACTATTTCTAATACGATATCATATAATATTGATGATAATGGTATTAACCAACTTAATAGCTGTACGACCTTGGACAAATCACTTAACCTGAATAGATTTCAATTTCCTCTTCTGAAAAGTTGTAAACGGTTGTAGCAGAAAACCTCTAAAATCCCTTCTGCCTCTAAATCTATAACATATTGTGGAGGAGCTACTTATAAAGCTTTACCAAACAGTTAAGAGTGCTCCAGAAAACATGCCACCAGAAATCAGGCAGAATATTTTAAAGATTCTTTTCATATATCAATAAAGATATATGAATGTATACATACATATATATAGTTATATAGTTAAATACATATAGTATAACATATTATATTATATATTATTATATCATTGTATTATATATTTATATTATTATATATCATATAATAATATATTGTTATATATCAATTACATATATTATATATAATTATATTATAATTGTATATATTATATA